>NC_056735.1:63393123-63593123 GCF_019279795.1 Protopterus annectens
CTTGAATTTTCCTTGTGAGGAAGCTTTGTGATTTCTCCAATTGCTTCAGGTGCTTAGAAAGGTGCATACCAAAAGGGGTATTGTACTCAATTATTGGCCTGATAAGGGAAGAGTACAGGGAGGCTATAACTTCTTTTTTTTCTGGCGGCAATGCCCTTACATATGAGATGCTCTATGCAATATAGAATGCCCTTGTAACCACTATGGAGACATGGTGGTTCATAGGTAGGTACTAGACTATTGGCCCTAGGGCCTATATAAGCCTAGCCAAAAAGATACCCTGGCTTTCGCCACCCAAGAAAATTATTTTCCTTTGCTCCTGTCGAGCTGAGCCACAGAGGTGATCCCCAGGATGAATTCCCCTATTTCCCATCCAATCATCAAGATTTTTCTTGAAGAGTGCTAATGAGGAGCTTTGTTTGATATAGATAAGTATCTTTTTCCAGAGTATGGAAAGTCTCTGGGGCAAGAATCTATCCCTCCAGCATGTTCTGTTTATTGTAGTGACAAGGTTCAGGTCCCTAGAGCGTGTAGCTCGGAGGGACTGGGATTTCTTTAAGTGGAGCATGTCCAACAGCTCTGGGTTTAACATAGCTTTGTATGTTAGACAGAGATTGCCTCTGAGTAGGCGATATGTGATGGAGTAAAGCTGGAGTTTTTTGAAACAGTCTACGCATGGCATCTGTTTGAGGCCGGTAATCCTCTTTATGAGGTATTTCTGCGGCCTTTCCTGTTGTTGTAGATGTCTTGTGAGGTACATACCAAAAGGGGCGTTGTACCCTATAATGGGTCTAATAACTGATGAGTAGAGGAGAACAATGACCTCTTTTTTCCTGGATGAGAAACCTTTTGTGATGAGGTGTGCCACATAGAAGGATTTCCTGACTACTGTGGCGATATGATTATCAAAGGAGAGACTACTGTCCACCTGTGTCCCAAGGTCTCATATCACACTTTCAGTGTTAAGTAGACTACTCCCTATGTGGTAGCTCATGGGTACAGAGTTTTTACCAAAGGGGATGACAATGGACTTTTTGGCATTGAGCTTAAGGCCATGGCTTTGACACCAGGCATCTGTCTACGTGAGGCCCTTTTGTAGGATGTTCACATCATTAGGAGTTTCGATTATGGCTCCTAGTTTGCAGTCATCTGTGAACTTCATTAGCCAAAGACCTTCTGTGTTAGCCTGTACTTCAGAAAAGTAGATACCAAACAGAATAGGACCCAGGACTGAACACTGTGGTACTCCACTTGTCACTGGTCTGATGTCGGATTTGGAGTCTGCTACTTTCACAGTGTGGGTTCTGTCAGTGAGCCAGTTGGCAACCCATCTTATGACATAGGGATTTATACCTAGTTTAGTGAGTTTATCTATAATTCCAGAGTGGGTGATGGTGTCAAAAGCCTTGGCGAGATCTAGGCTGTATGAACCACCTTACCCTCGTCTGCGGCTTTGGTGACTGCTTCAAAGAAGTCTATCAGGTTTAGGAGACATGATCTGCCTTTTACAAACCTTTTACAAACCTGAACTGGGTAGGGTCCAGAGTTTGGAGATTACCAATGTCTTTGTGTATAATATCCATGATGATACATTCCATGGCCTTGCAGACCAGGCTCTATAGGCTAATGGGGTGGTAGTTCCCGGGGTCCATGGTGGCTCCTCCTTTGTGGAATGGGATAACTATTGCTGTGCACCATTCAGTGGGCACAAAGCCTGAGGTGAGGCTATGGTTGAACATGGTGCTTAGGTGGGGTGCCAGTTCATTCTGCAGTTCATGTAGAACACAGCCTGGGATGTTATTAGGTCCCATGGATGGTTCTTGGCTTTTGAGAGTGTGGGTTTTACCTGTGCAGCTGTGATTACAGGAACTTTGCATTCGGTGGTTCAGCACTTGTTATTGTGCTACTGGATTTATTGTTCAACTTTGCATTCTTCTGTTATAGAGATGGGCCCTTTAGGGGGTGAGAGGGGGGTAAAGTTAGCACTGAACCTATCGGCCAGGATGTTGGGAATATCAGTTGGTTCTGTATATTTAGTGCCATTGTGCTGTAACTCAGAGCAGATCTGAGTGTTGCCATTGAATTATTGACATAGCTATAGAATGCTTTGTAGTTGTCTTTAAAATCAGTGGTGATTTTGTTTTCATAACTAGCTTTGGAGGATTTTATGATGGATCTCAGCTTCTTACTGAGGCTGGCCAGAGAGTTCATCCAATCATGGGATTTTACTCTTTTTTTTGCAACAGTTTCTTTTTTCTGTTGTAGGGTTTGTTTATGGCAGGGGACCACCAGATTGGCTTCCTTTTTTTGGAGGATAGCATATTGGTTCTGTTAGGGATAGCATGATCCATGCACTCATGTAAGTGCTTATAAAGTGCATTTGTGTAGGATTCAGCAGTCGTACCTTTATTGTCCATCTGCATGGGTGTCATGAAGTTTGCCACTTCTGTCTTAAGAAGCATGAAGTTGGCTTTGGAAAATTTTTTTTACAGTGGTTTCCCTAATGGGGGGTAGGGGTGGGATGTGGATGTCTAGGTCGATTAGCTTATGGTCGGATTTGACCAACCAGGAATTGACCTCTGGTGTGGAACACCAGTCACCCATGTTGGTAATGACCAGGTCTAGGATATTGCTGCCCCTGGTGGGGGTGTGGATAAGTTGTTCCAAGGCACTGGAATTTATGAATTCCAGAAAACGTTGAGCAAAAGAGTTGGTACATGAGTAGTTTTCCCAGTTAATGGTGGGGTAGTTAAAATTGCCCATTATTAGGGTGTTGGGTTGTACCCTAATATTTACCAGTGTATCAAGAAATAAGGAGTGGGAATCCTGGGGCATGGTGGGGGATCTGTAGCAAGATACAATTTGGATTGCGGTCTTGCCCAGAGTTAGTTGCACTTGGATAACCTCGGATGCATTATGCTGAGCAACTAGCCTGGAGTTGTGGACATCCTTAATGAATATGGACACGCCTCCACATTTGGTGTTTCGGTCCAGGTTAGGTGGCCGAAATGTGTGGTATGAATTATAGCCTGGTAATGTAAGGGTGCTATCTGAAGCCTTGAACCATGTCTCTGTCACTGCATAGATGTCGATGTTCACCATTTTAAGGACTGCCTCGAGTGAATGCATTCAACTGTTAACCAGTGTGCCTAGGTCTCTCACCGCTGAGTGTTTACTTAAGGTGTTGCTATTGATATGGATAGTTCCTGTGTTGCCCATTTCCTTACTTGGATAGACGGAAGTTTTTTTGCTCACCAGTGGGAGTGGGGAGCCTTGAGCAGTCTATCTGTCCCTGAAGGAGTAACCTCAGCACAAGAATCTTGTAGTAATTGGCCATTTTGGGCCATTTCTAGCTCTTTGAAGTTCCCTGCATAAAAACCCGCTTTGGTGCATTTTTTTCGCTTATCCTACTCAGCAACAGCTCCTCGTGGTCCTGCAGAGTGGTGCTAGCAGCAGTGAAACAAAAAGAGTGACTGCTTTCAAGATATAAGTATATTTTTTCTGTTACTACCTATGCGACCGTCCTTTCTCGCCGAAAAGCGAGTTTACACTGCTGATTTAACTGTTATAAGCTTGTTTTTGTGTTTTTTATTACCTGCACTTAGTTTAAAAGTTTGTTTGTTATATTTAACTGTTGAGGCTGCCCACTCAAGTTTACTAGCCTGTGCATTGAATATACTGTAATTCTCCTGTTGTTTTCCTGAAAAAAAAAGAAAAAAACAAAAAAAAATCCTTGTTTCCCGCCTTTCCTAAACTAGAATAGTCCCTTATACAGGCTTTGCTGTATTCTGGACTTTTGGATAGTTCCTGTGTTGCCCATTTCCTTACTTGGATAGAGGGAAGTTTCTTTGCTCACCAGTGGGAGTGGGGAGCCTTGAGCAGCCTATCTGCCCCTGAAGGAGTGACCTCAGCACAAGAATCCTGTAGTAATTGGCCGTTTTGGGCCATTTCTAGCTCTTTGAAGTTCCCTGCATAAAAACCCGTTTTAGTGCGGCTTTGTGCGATTGTGCGCATAGCACAGCATCGGGCAGCGCCACTTAATCGGGTTTAAACTATTCCCGACTCCACAAAGTCTGCTCTTCACTTTTTCCCTTAGAACTGCTCTATCTCTCAAATTAAACACCCTATTCTTAATCTAAGGCCCTGCACTTGCCCAAATAAGCAATCTTACAATCTAGCACTAATAAACTAAAAGAACTACATCCTTATATGCTCTCCAAAATTACCTTGTCCCCTATTGGTCCTTTTTAATTAAGTGATAAAAGAGTTCCCTTTACTACTCTAGCATGTCCAAAGGTCAGTTAATGGTTTCCTCTCCAGTCCAGCTGGTGAATCTGGGAATCTTGAGGCAATGTTACAACTGCCTCATGTACACGGACAACCCTCTCCTCCTCCAAACAGGTTCAAACATATGTGAGAGATGCAACCATATAGCCAAACTGGAGGCTGAGCTCTCTCACCTCAGAACTGGTGTAACCAGTCAAGAGGAGAAGTTAACCTCACACAACACTAATCCAGTCTCACATAGTCCTACCACAAAAGCAAACCAAACACATAAACACACAAAAACATACTCGGAGGCTCTAAATAAAAATCTACCTAAGCAGCAGAGATCTCCAAAGCAGACACCCAAGCAAACGCTACCCCACAGCAAAACACGTGCAACACATAGCTCACAAAGTCAGTGTGCCAAACAGTCACAGCCCTTAAGGCTGAATAACACACCTGATACATTTGTAATAGACACACTGACGTCCCGCTCACCAGGCTGAACAAGGAGAAGGTCACAGTGAGCTGCCTATCGGGTGCTAGGATCTGCCACATAACGCAAACACTCAGGTCACTCCAAAGCAAGTACAAATATGATTCTGTCATAGTACATGCTGGTGTAAATGACCTGAGACGTACCTCCCTCGACTACATGAAAAGAGACATAGAGGAGCTCTCCGATCATGTAGCCCAGGCCGGTATGACCCTGACCTTGAGCAGCAGCTTACCCTCACCTAGAATGAAGCTGCAGTATAAAGACAAAATGATCGATTTTAACAATTGGCTAAAATTTTGGTGTCATTCAAAGGGGATCCAGTGCCTGTCAGCCTGGGATGACATGCTCGACAAGCCACGTTGCTTCACTAGGAATGGCTTGCACCTGTCACCCCTGGGCTTTCTGATACTGGCAAAGGCTCTTGCCACCCCCATAGTGCCATTTTTAGGCAAGGCTCAAAAGACAAACCCACCTCCATAGAAAACGCAAAGAACAAGAAACTAAGGGTAATGCTGCTAAACGCCAGAAGTCTGAACCTCAAAATGCATGCACTCGAAGCTCTCCTCAGTATGGAGAACATCGATATCTGTGCAGTGACAGAAACCTGGTTCAAGGCTCCAGAGAGCACCCCAGCACTACCAGGTTATACCTCATATCATGCTTTTCGACCCCAAAACTCGGACCGAACCACAAAAGGAGGGGGAGTATCCATATTTATCAAGGATACCCACACCTCCAGGTTAGTGGCATTGCAAGAAGCATCAGAAACCATCCATGTGCAACTAACAGTGGGAAAAACTGCCTTTCAGTTTATAGCATGCTACAGACCACCTTCTCAAAATCAGGAATCCCACTCAGCTTTCCTGAAAACATTGGAGAACATGAAGATCTCTCCAAACACCATTATACTGGGTGACTTCAACTACCCAAACATAGACTGGGAGCATTACTCAAGCCCCAACACCCTAGCCCAAAGGTTCCTGGAATTTATAAACTCAAATGCCATGGAACAACTAGTCACAACTCCCACAAGAGGGGAAAACATACTAGACTTTATCATCATCAACATGGGGACTCTATGCTCCACACCAGAAGTATACCCCTCATTGGTAAGATCAGACCATAAATTAATTTCACTAGATATCCAAAACCCGACCCCACCCCCAGCCCAGAAAACCACAGTGAAAAACTTCTCAAAAGTGAACTTCACACTTCTCAAAACTGAGGTGGAATCCTTCAAGGCCCCCGGGCCAGTGGAAACTATGGCCCAAACCACAGAATCCTATATAAACGCATTCTATGGTCACCTCCAGGAATGCATGGATCATGCTATCCCAAACAAAACCAAATCCCAATCGTCCAAAGGCAGGCATCCAGTCTGGTGGGCCCCAGCCATAAATAAGTTGTACAACAGAAGGAGGAAGCTACTACATGACAGAGCAAAATCCCTAAAAGGAAAGGCATCTCTGATCAGTACTAGCAAAAAATTATGATCCCTCATAAAATCCTCCAAGGCCAGCTTCGAGAGAAAAATTGCACAGGACACTAAAGACAATCACAATGCTTTCTTTAGCTATGTTAGGAACCTGGGATGCAACTCCCAGATATACTCAGAGTTGATTCTAAACGACAAAAAATACACTGAACCCACAGACATTGCCAACTTCCTGGCAGACAGGTTCAGTGCAAACTTCTCCCCCCTTCCCTCCCAAAAGAGCAAATATCTATCCCAGCAGAGTGCAGCCTCCCTAACATCTCAGATGCTCAAGTGAAAGCAGCCCTCTCCAAAGCAAAAAACACTGCTTCAATGGGACCAGACGGAGTCCCGGGATGCGTCCTACATGAACTCCAAGAAGAACTAAACCCTCACGTAAAACTGCTGTACAATCTCAGCCTCACTACAGGATATGTACCCAAAGAATGGCGTACAGCAACAGTAGTCCCACTCCACAAAGGTGGTGCCTCAACGGACCCTGGTAACTATCGCCCCATAAGCCTGACTAGCCTTATCTGCAAGGCCATGGAGAGGATCATCATGGAACTCATAAACAAAGACATTGGGGACCTACAGACACTAGATCCTACCCAATTCGGCTTTGTCAAGGGCAGATCCTGCCTCTTGAACCTGGTCAACTTTTTGAAACAGTCACCAAGGCCATAGATGAAGGGAAGGTAGTCCACACAGCCATATGGACCTTGCAAAGGCATTTGACACAATACCCCACTCGGGCATCATAGATAAGCTATCCAGCTTAAATATAAACCCCTATGTCACAAGATGGGTTGCTAACTGGCTCAAAGACAGAACCCACAGAGTCAGAATTGCCGGAGCCATGTCAGAATCGAAACCGGTTACAAGTGGTGTCCCACAAGGCTCTGTTCTGGGACCTCTCTTGTTTGGCATATACTCTTCCGAGGTACAGGCCAACATGGGAGGACCATGGTCGACCAAGTTCGCAGATGACTGCAAACTCGGCGCCATAATTGACTCTCCAGCTGACATGAACATCCTCCAAAAAGGTCTCACAGAGACGGATAACTGGTGCCAGAGCCATGGCCTAAAGCTAAATGCCAAAAAGTGTATAGTCATACCGTTTGGCAAAAACAAAGTGCCCACAAATTACCACATAGGTGGTAACCCATTAAGTACGGAAAAAGTAATTAGGGACCTGGGGACCCAAGTTGACAGCAATCTCTCCTTCAACAACCACATCACCAAAGTGGTTAGAAAGACCTTCTACATAGCCCACCTTATCACGAAAGGATTCACATCTTGATCAAGTGAGGTAATAGTGCCCCTTTATTCATCCCTCATCAGGCCCATCATAGAATACAATGCCCCTTTTGGGATGTACCTTACCTGGCACCTGCAGCAACTAGAAAGACCCCAAAAGTACCTCACAAAGAGGATCAAGGGACTCCAACAGATCCCATATGCTGCCCAGTTAAAAAAAACTACAGCTCTACTCAGTTGCATACCGCCTACTTCGTGGCGATCTATGCCTGACATACAAAGCTATGTCCAACCCAGAATTAATGGACATACTCCACCTCAGAAAATCTAAATCCCTTAGAACCACGCGCTCGAGGGACTTGAACCTCAGCACAGAAATAAATAGAACTTGCTGGAGGGACAGATTCATAACCCAGAGGCTCCCTTCGCTCTGGAATAGAATCTCAGTCCATGTTAGGCAGAGCACCTCACTGACTCTCTTCAAGAGGAATCTTGATGAGTGGATGGGAGATCGTAGGTTTACTCCAGGGATTACTTCTGTGTCACTACTAGAGAGAGGCACAGTAAACTAACCTTAAAAGGGCACAGCAAACTCAAATCAAAGGGTGGCGAAAGCCAAACACACTCGGTCTAGGCTTATAAATGCCCCAGGGCAGATAGACTAGTATGAACGTATGAACCTATGAACCAATGGTAGTTAGCAAGAACATCGCTTTTACTGAAAGGAATGATAATGCATTTTTTTTTTGCATTGAGTTTAAGACCATGACTTTGGCACCAATCATTTGTTTGTGTGAGACCCTGTTGTAGGATGATGACATCATTTGGAGATTCTTTGACCGCTCCCAGTTTCCAGTCATCAGCAAACTTTATCAACCACAGACCTTTAGATTTGGCTTTTTGCATGTATAATATATGTATGTTTGCATGCATGGGGAATAAATGCTCTTAACAGTCTCCCCTCATATTTTGGTCTGCTCCTTGTGATTATACCTCTCAACTGTCCAAATTTTCACAGAATGGCCAGACATTTGCCTCATATTTTTGGCCTGTCCCTCATAAAATTTGTAGTTCACTGGCAAATCAATGAGAATTAAAATCACTAAATAATGACATACATTTGAGTTTCAGACTCCGTAATATTCAGAAAGTGCATCCTAACACAAACCTTGCTATTTTCTAAGTTTATAGGAGCAATGTTTAAAATCTGTACCTATTTTTGGGCCTTTGTCCCCCTATTATTTTATGCTTTGTGTAGATTTCTTACACTAAGACGTTGAGAGGTATGTTTGTAACATGTGTAGTTTGGAAAATCATTAAGGACTGCATTTGCTAAATAATGGCAGACATGACTTTAAGACTGAATAGCCTTCAGAGAAAAAGCCTGTTATTCTGGCAACTTTCTAAGTTTGTAAGGTCAATATCTGTCCCTGATTTTGGTCCCTTCCTCTCATTATTTTTAGCTTTATGAGCTGATTCTTGAGATAAAGTGTTGAGAGGTTGGGGGTTTACAGTGGGTTGCACACTGCATTCTGACAGTAGTGAGCTGAGAAGACAAATTGCTGTTTGGCACTTAATCATTCCTTTGATGCAAACACCTGATATATACAGTCACAGCTTTACAAGTGACTCTAGGTGATTGTTGCACACAGTGAGTATCTGTGTGTGCGTGTGTGCATGTGTGTATGTGTGCATGTGCGCACATGTGTCTGTGCGTGTGCATGCGTGTGCATGTGCGTGTGTGTGTGTGTGTGTGTGTGTGTGTGTGTGTGTGTGTGTGTGTGTGTGTGTGTGTGTGTGTGCATGTGCGCATGTGCATGTGTGTGTGTGCGTACGTGCGTGTGTGTGTGTGTGTGTGTGTGTGTGTGTGTGTGTGTGTGTGTGTGTGTGTGTGTGTGTGTGTGTGTGTGTGTGTGTGTGTGTGTGTGCATGCATGTGCATGTGTGTGTGTGAGGGAGAGAGAGAGACAGACAGAGAGACAGATGTTGTAGATGCTCTGAACTGCCCCTGATTTTTGTAGAATGTCTCTGATTCTTTGTGTCATATTTTGGTCTGTTCATCATAAAATGTTTATGGATTACCTGGCAAATCATTGAGGATTGCATTCAGTATATATTGATGACAGACATTTGAGTTTCCGAATTAACAATCTTCAAAAATGTCACTAATGCAATGCCTGTTATTCCAGTAAGTTTGTAAGTATATAAAAACAATAGCTGTCTCTGATTTTTGTCATTTGCCAATTTTTGTTTTTGTCTTTCTCCTTGATTCTTGAGATAAGAGGTTGAGATATATGTGGGGTGGGGGTGATGCACCCTGTATTCTGACAGCAGTGAGGTGAGAAGATAAATTCTTTTGAATCTTAAAGTAGTAAGCTTCCCATATGTTTTTTTTTTAAATCTCCATCGCAGTCAGATATCAGCCCTGTAATCAATAAGAGGCTGTCAGTGATTGGCTGTGCAGGGCATGTGTGATCATAGCTCATCATTGGCAGAGTGTCACACTGGATTAGTGTTGCCTCCTTATAATACTTGGTTCTCTGGTTGACGTTCTGGCTGTAATTACGTCTGTGTATAGTCTACATGTAGTCTCTGTCTCTGTGTTTGATTATTATTCCATATGTGTGGAGTCTGCATGTAGTCCCTGGCTCTGTGTGAGTAGTATCCATGTGCTTTGGTTTCTCTGTCCCAACCCTCCACTGTACAATATATGCTTCTAGCAATTTGTACTTTTACTTTTAGGGTCATAGGTTCATAGGTGTGTACTAGGCTAATGGCCCTGGAGACTTTACAAGCCTAGCCCATAGGATTACCCTGGCATCGTGCCATCTGACCTTAGTTCCCAGTGCCTCTGTCAAGTAGTGCCACTGGAGTGATCCCCTGGGTGGATTTTCTATTTCCCATCAACTCATCAAGCATACTCTTGAAGCGGGCCAGTGAGGCACTCCGCTTGACATGTATAGGAAGCCTATTCCATAGCATGGGCAGTCTCTGGGTTATGAACCTGTCCCTCCAGCTTGTTCTATTGATTGTGGTAATGAGGTCTCTGGAGCGTGTAGTGCAGAGGGATTGTGATTTCTTTAGATGAAGCATTTCTAACAGAGCTGGGTCAGACATGGCTTTGTAAGTCAAGCAAAGATCACCTCTAAGTAGGCCATATGAGACAGAGAATAGTTGGTGTTTTTTGAGTCTGTCCATATAGGACAAGTATTTAAGGTCTAGGATCCTCTTTGTTAGGTACTTTTGTGGCCTCTCCAGTTTCTGCAGGTGTCTAGTGAGGTACATGCCAAATGGGGCATTGTACTCGATGATTGGCCTAATGAGGGAAGAGTAGAGGGAGACAGTGACCTCTTTCTTCCTGGATGCAAAACCCTTAGTAATGAGATGTGCCACATAGAAGGACTTTCTGACCACAGTGGCAATGTGGTGGCCAAAAGAGAGGTTGCTGTCAACCTGTGTTCCCAGATCTCTTTTGACACCTTCTGTGTTCAGTGGACTACCATCGATGTGGTAATTCATGGGAACTGGGTTTTTCCCAAAGGGGATGATGACACATTTTTTGGCATTGCGCTTAAGGCCATGGTTCTGACATCAGTCATTGGTCTCAGCGAGGCCTTTCTGTAGGATGTCAACATCACTTGGGGAGTTAATTATGGCTCCCAACTTGCAATCGTCTGCGAACTTTGTCAGCCAGAGTCCATTCATGTTGGCCTGGACTTCAGAGAAGTAGATACCAAACAGGAAAGGACCCAGGACCGAACCCTGTGGGACTCCACTCGTGACTGGTCGGCAGTCTGACTCAGAGTCAGCTACTTTCAAACTGTGGGTTCTATCTGTGAGCCAGTTTGCAACCCACCTAGTAGTGATATAGAGGTTGATACCTAGCTTAGTGAGTTTTTCTATGATTCCTGAGTGGGGAATGGTATCAAAGGCCTTGGCCAGATCAAGGTAGGTTGTATGACCCACCTTGCCTTCATCCACAGCTCTGGTGACTGACTCAAAGAAGTCAACCAGGTTGAGCAGGCATGATCTACCCTTCACAAAACCAAACTGTGTGGGATCCAGAATTTGGAGATTCCCTATATCCTTGGTTATTAAGTCCATGATGATGCATTCCATAGCTTTGCATATCAGACTTGTCAGGCTAATGGGGCAATAGTTCCCAGGGTCTGTAGTTGCTCCTCCTTTGTGGAGAGGGATGACTGTAGCAGTGTGCCATTTGGTAGGGACAAAGCCTGAGATGATGCTGTGTTTGAACAAGGCACACAGGTGAGGTGCCAGTTCACTCTGTAGTTCATGTAGAACATAGCCAGGGATATTGTCAGGTCCTGTAGAAGCTGTATTCTTGGCCTTGGACAGTGCTGTTTTAACCTGTGCAGCAGTAATACTGGGTGCCTGGCAATCTACTTGCATTGTGACTGGTCCTTGGGGAGTAAAGTTGGAACTGAATCTGTCAGCCAGTATATTGGCAATATCTGTTGGCTCAGTATAGGAGGTGCCATTGTACAACAGCTCTGAGCAAATCTGGGTATTGCCATGGAGATTCTTTACATAACTATAGAAGGCCTTGTGGTTGTCTGCTGCAATTCTGTTTTCATAGCTAGCTTTAGAGGATTTTATGAGGGATCTCAACTTTTTGTTGAGGCTGATAAGGGAGTTTTTCCAGTCTTGGGACTTCACCTTATTTCCCATCAGTTTCCTCCTTCTGTTGTAGAGTTTGCTTATGGCAGGGGACCACCAGACTGGTTTCCTTTTTTGGAGGAGAGCAACTTGTTTCTTTTGGGTATGGCGAGATCCATGCATTTGTGTACATGTTCGTACAGGGCATTAGTGTATGATTCGGCAATCATGCAGCTGTTCTCCAATTGCATGGGTGCCGTGAAGTTAGCCACCTCTGTTTTTAGGAGCCCAAAGTTAGCTTTGGAGAAGTTTTTCATGGTGGTTACCTTTGCGGGGGGTGGGAGGGATGTGGATTTCCAAGGTGATTAGTTTGTGGTCAGATCTAACCAGGGAGGAGTTGACTATTGGTATAGAGCAACAGTCACCCATGTTAGTAATGACCAGGTCAAGGATGTTGCTACCGCTAGTGGGGGTAAGAACGAGCTGGTCCAGGGCATTGGAATTAATGAATTCCAGGAAACGTTGGGCAAGTGTATTGGTACATGAGTAGTTTTCCCAGTTAATGGAGGGGTAGTTGAAGTCACCCAGTATGAGAGTGTTAGGTTGGACCCTAATATTCTCCAGGGTGCTTAGGAATGTGGAGTGTGAGTCTTGGGTCATGGTTGGGGACCTATAGTAGGCTACAACCTGAATTGCTGTTTTACCCAATGTTAGCTGCACCTGAAGTATCTCTGACTCATTATGTTGGGCTACCAGTCTGGAGGTGTGCGCATCCTTTATGAATATGGAAACACCACCACCTTTGGAGCTTCAGTCCAAGTTCTGAGGCCGAAAGCTGTGGAATGAGTTATAGCCTGGTAGTGCAGGGGTGCTTTCTGCTGCCTTGAACCAGGTCTCTTTTACAGCACAAATGTTGATGTTCTCTATTTTAAGGAGTGCTTTGAGTGAATGCATTTTGGGATTTAGACTTCTAGCGCTGAGCAGCATGACCCTCAGATTGCATTTGTTTGTAGCTGTTACGGTGGTGATTTGGTCTTTGGAACACCGCCTAAAAAAGGCACTATGGGGTGGCAAGAGCCTTGGCCAGTATCTGGAAGCCCAAGGGTGACAGATGCAGACCACCTCTGGCAAAGCATCGAGGTCTGTCAATCATGTCATCCCAGGCAGACAGATACTGGATCCCTTTAGAATGACACCAGAAACTTAGCCAATTGTTGAAATAAATCATTTTCTGCTTGTACTGTGGTATCATTCTGGGTGATGGTAGGAGGTTGCTCAGGGTTAGGGTCATACCCACCTAGGCTACATAATCCTGGGCTAAATAAATAATTTGTAGCAATCTAACACCATAGGAGTACCCAGACAGCAACCATCAGTCTTTCTTTGGAAGAACAGACAGGTTGGCATTGTTCCCAGACAGGATTTGCATATATTTATAGAGACGTGGTTCCAGTCCGAACAATGGTGGTGGGTGGGCTGCCAGACTGTGAAGCATGCTATATTTGTTTTTGTTGTTTTTCATTGATAATTGTGAAAACTGTGCCTCTTAATCTGTATTGTGCAGAGTTGATTTCTGCATTTTCAGTTTTATGGAGTGGAACACTGGGAAAGTAGAAGTTAGTTTTTGGAAGGAACGGGAGAAGCTGTTACACTCTTGGAATCCCTAGATCATGGAGACTGTTTACATTTTATTCTTGCATTTCTCAGAATTTCTGTCAATGTTGCTGTGTCATTTTTGTATTTTGTCCTTCCTGACACTGTAACATTATTGTTAGGATAGTTAAAATGATAAAAAAAAAAACAAGTAATCTCTGTGGTATCCCTGAAGTCTCAAAACAACCCACTAAACAAGTGTAGTGGGTCCAAAAACAAAACAGTGTAATAAACTTCTCTGTGTGAAAGATTTTCAGTCCATATATCTCTACTTAATCATTGTATATTAATCAGATATTAATCAGATCAGACAAAAGTAGTAGAAGTAGCAAACTTAAACTCATCTTAAGTAAAAAAAAATAATAAAAAATATATAGTTGTACAGAATTACTAAGTATTTGAAAGTAATCCAAGCAAGGTAGGCAGTCTGTTTCCAGTTGAAAATCCTTTATTATGAAGTACACAGCATGAGGGGGAGTGAGATAAAAAGAAAGACAAAGTGCAAAAAAGCAAGGAAGAAGTTATCTACATGAATAGCGTTGTGTCAGGATGAGGAGTAAATGGGGGGTACATCAGGGGAATAGTGTGCAACAAAGGGGTCCTGAGAGTACTTTGTTTATAACTTCATTTCATCTAAGGCTTGTTGACTGCATATGTAGTCAGTAAACTGGTTAGAATGAGTGAGTGCATACTGAGGCAGTCTGTAGATGAAGACCACATCTGGTTTTGATTGCAAGTTAAAATCAATGATGTGCTGTAATAAATCCCCACCCAGTTCCGGTTAGCCCTGCCCAATCCATAAACCCCCACCCAGTTCCGGTTAGCCCTGCCCAATCAGTAAGTAGACTGATGTGAAGTGGGTTTCTGTTCTAATAAATGACAGGCCCTAGTGGATCCAATTTTTGATTATCATGGCGAGGATCCTCTCAAATAAAATATCATTTGTTATCTCTGCGAGATCTAAAGTTAGAAAGTTTTGGTTTGCATTCTAGCAGATGTAGAGGGGAACCAAGTCTTTTTAGTGTTTCTTATTACTTAAAGAACCTTAGAGTGTGCTAATCTGTGATTGACCACAGGTCTGTTTGAATTTTTTTGAATTTCTCTCCTTCTATAAAGTAATCATGTTTGCATGGTGCTTGGATAACTTCCTCGCCATTACACAATGCTTGACAACAATTCTACTGGAGATACTTTGATTTGGTCAACTCTCAGTCTTATATTAGTCTGTTAAGTACTTATTTATTGTTTTACATGTTGCTCTGCAATTCTTTTTGCTATTTTTGTGATCCAAAGTTAGAAAACTTTAGCTTACACTCTAGTGGGAGTCTTTTCTGTGCTTCTGATTACTTAAAGACCCTTAGCATGTGGTTATCTGTGACTGGCCAAAGGGCTGTTTGAATTAGTTTGAATTTCTCTGCTTTTGTAAGGTACTTGCATTTGCCTGATGCTACTCGTCATGCAGTGGTGGTCTGTAGTGCCTTGTAGAGACATAGGTACCTAGACCCACAACTCTCTCTGTAAGACCAGCTTCCTAACCCCCCTGAGTAAATAGTACTCTACATTTGCATGATGAGACCCTGGTTTGCGTGCAGCATGGTATTGTTTCAAATGTTTAGACTCAGAGTGCTGATTACACTTAGACTTACATTTTTATTCCAATAACATTCCATTAAAATAGTTCTAAACACCATCATTATCACCCCCCCCAGCCCATGTAAATTACCATCAGGGACCATGGCTTTGCACTTTCCAGTTACTTGTGTAGTCAGCCTGATGTACATGGGCGTACTGAGACAATGTAGCAAAGGTGTCAGGTTTACTGGCGACTGCTTAATACTTAAACAATTGGACACAATGTGTGAGAGATATAGTTATACAATGTCATTGGAGGCAAGGGTCTCATACACAGGCACTATATATACCAGATGGGTTGTAAATAACACACAATACCACACTGTAGCTAACACATAAGACATACCAAACACATAGGCCTACATATGCTGAGACTCTTAAAAATTACATACTTAAACCACAAAGGCCTGTCAAATGCAGCCAGGGTAACAAAATACCCTCAGCAGCCTCACAGATGTTCACCATGAAGCTAGCATCACAACAGTGCCTTAAATCAAAAGCCCATACTGCAAACCTCTCACACATTCCTATATCTTATATTCTTGTCATAGGAGATTCCATTGTGAGACACATTAAGGCATCACTCACCAGGCTGCACAGGGAGAGCACCACAGTTAGCTGCCTATCATCAGCCACGATTTGCCACATCACACATGCAGTCACCACAAGCACACATATGATGCACTCATAGTACATGTGGGAGTAAAAGACCTGTGTCATGCCTCCTTGGACTATATGAAGAGAGGGGTCCCCTTCACATGGTCGACTTTTCATAAAGTCAACTTTCATATGGCCGAGACTATATGATCGACTTTTGAAAAGCCAACCATGGGGAACCGCTATCTCCGCACAGTGCAGAATGGGAAAATGTCCCACTTCTGCACTGTAGTGCAATCTTGGAGTTGGTATATTAAAGTTATGGGGGGTGTGGGGGGCAGAGCCCCCCACGGGGGCTGCAGGGGGAGGAGCTCCCCTGCTAACAGTTTATGGTAAGTGTTTGTTGTGTGTTTATGTTTACTTTACATGGTCAGCATTCTGAAAGTCGATCATATGGTCTCGGCCATATGAAAGTCGACTTTCTGAAATGTTGACCATGTAAAGTAGACCCAAAGAGAGACATAATGGAGCTCTCAGAGTATGTGTCTGATGCAAGTACGAACCTTGCCCTGTGCAGCATTTTATCTTCACCAAAAATGATGCTGCAATATGAACAAAAGATGATCGACTTCAACAGCTGGATTAGTTTCCGATGCCATTCAAAGGAGGAACAGTATATATCAGTCCAGGAGGAGATGGTAGACCAGTCCATACTGCTTTGCCAGGGATAGACTGCACCCCAATAGTGCCTTTTTTAGGCAACATCAGTCTTCAAAAGTTTCCAGTATAACAATACAAGATATTGGCAACATTAAGGTATTTCTGCTCAATTCCAGGAGCCTCAATGAAAAACTCCACTCACTGACGGCGCTCTTTACCCTAGAATTCATCAATATATGCATCATCACAGAAATCTGACTCAAGGCTACTGAAAACACTTCATCATTGCAAGGGTTCAATTCCTACCATGAGTCCAAGCACACCACACAAGATGAAGGCAATAAAGGTGGCAGTATCTTTATATTTGTAAAACTCATCATAGAGTACAATCTATCCTTTGGTATGTACCTCTCCAGGAAGTGGCATTAACTGGCACATTTGTAGAACTTTCTTACAAAAAGAATAGCGGACCTGTGGCACATGACCTGAAAAAGCCCCTTTGCTATATTCAGTCTCATACAGACTACTAAGATGATCTATGCCTGGCTTATAAGACATCCACAGACCCAGAATTAATGGACATACTACACATTTGCAAGTCACATGGTATTAGGAATACCTGGCCCAGAGACCAGAACCTCTTCTGTTATATAAACACAATGGTCTGAAGGGACAGGTCCATATCTCTAAGGTGTCTAAATAAACAAAGAATTACATGGTGTCACGGTGACATCACAGAAACCACTGCAAGTCTGGCTTTTCAGAATTGTTCGCTTTGAAGTCTTCAGTCATCCAGGAGCTGGAAATCTTTATTTTGTCTTTAGCATTAACAGATCAAGATTTAAAAAAAAATGCAACAATGCTGTACTCAATCAGAAATTACTAGACCTCCGGGAGTAATTTAGGCATTGCAAGCATCCCTAGAAAAGGAGCAGAAAAAATGTCAGAAGAATCGTTTAAACACTGAAAAAGCACTTTGGCACTGTTATTTAACAACATTTTGACTTTAAACCATTTGATAAAGAAAATACCATAGCAAATTCCAGTCTAGTGGTAGGAAAATGTCATCCAGGACCAAATTATTTTAAATGAACTTAAATGTTATCAGTTAATGAAACAAGATAAAAAATAAATGTACTTTAATGAGACAGCAGTGAACTTAACTGAAAATGGCACAGCACACACACACACACACACACACACACACACACACACACACACACACACACACACACACACACACACACACAGAAGCCAGAATAAGACACTGAAGATGAAGATGAAACAGGCGCAATACAGTTTTCTCAAGATATCCACAGTTTCTTTTAAATTACTGCTGCTGACTGTTCATCACGGTTTTCATTCTCTCTCACTCTACCATCACCATTGGTTCTTCAAAGTAAGTAGGCAAAAAGTTGGAAGTAATCGGCACAAAAGTTTTATCTTTAAAGTATCACTTCTGGATTATCTTAGAATAATGAAGCATAAGTTGCAATTTTTCTTCATCTGAATGGGGATGACGCCATCCAAGAATTTAATTTATGTACTATTACTGAAGGAACAGCATTCAGGCAACTATTAGAGACAAGCTCCAGTGGTATTGTAAGCTTAAAACCCCTTGTTCTACTACTACTTCTTCTTCTTCTTTCGGCTTTTCCCAGTTAGGGGTCGCCACAGCGGATCACCTGTCCGCTCATGATTGGCAGTGGAGTTTTACAGTGTCGAGTTGCCAGCCCGGCACCCAACCTTCCACAGAAGGCACACACACACACACACACGGACTCGCACCTAGGGCCAATTTAGAGTGTCCAATCCACCTGCAGCAAGTCTTTGGGATGTGGGAGGAAACCGGAGCACCCGGAGGAAACCCACGCGACCACAGGGAGGACATGCAGACTCCACACAGAAGGCACCCCAGCCGAGGATCGAACCGGAGAACCTCTTGCTGTGAGGTGACAATGCTAACCACTGCACCACCGTGACTGCCCTCCCTTGTTCTACTACTCCTAATTATTATTATTGTTATTATTATCATTTGCTGATCTGGCTGGCCCACTGGACACACAGTCCCTTTTCAGGGGTGACCCAGGTACAATTTCTGTTTAAGTGACTTGCTCAAGGTCAGACTGTAGGCAAATAAAAACTGAGGGAATCAAACTCTGTACCGTGGGAATTACAGCTCACAGCCTTAATCATTTATATTTCACCAGAAACCAAGGATTTGAATTTGGTAGTCTGCATGATTGATTGTTGTGAGGTACAACTGCAATGTGGCATTAGAAATGTCAAAGTAAAAATTAAACCTCTGACAAAATCAGACCTTACTCTGGAAAAATAATGTTAATGTACGCAGAGCATCATAATTAACCCGTTTGCAGAAAATTTAGATGATGTGTAAAATTAAAATGAAACTCAAGTAAGTCAGTAAGTGAACAGTACTGTTAAGGCAAAGTATAACATCAGAAATTGCACCCTTTGGGAAGTCAACCATCCTGGCTAATTACCATGGTCAGGGATCTGGGTGCGCACATAGACAGTAGCCTTACCTTCAACCACCATGTGGCCACAGTGGTGAGGAAATCCTTTTATGTTGTGCAACTTATAAGTAAGGGCATGGCAGCTAGGTCCAAAGAGGTTATTATCCCTCTGTACTCCGCCCTTATCAGACCAGTCACAGAGTACAATGCTCCATTTTGTATGTATCTGGTCAGGGATATACAGCAAATAGAGTGATCTCAGAGGTTTCTTACAAAAAGAATACAAGGCGTTACAAACCTGCCTTATGCAGAGCACCTTAAAGTCCTTTCCCTCTACTCAGTCTCCTATAGGTTGCTGAGGGGTAACCTATGCCTGGCTTAAAAGACATCTGCAAACCACACACTTATGAATCTCCTACATATTTGTAAGTCAACGTACAGCTGAAATACAAGGTCTAGGGACCTGAATTCTGTCTGTGACTTAAACAGAACATACTGGATATGTGCCCCTGAGACTGCCCCTCCTATGGAACAGGCTTTCCATCCATGTGAAGCTGAGTTTGTCTATTACCCAGTTTAAGTGCAGCCTAGACCAGTGGATAGAGAATAGGAAATTTACACCAGGCCTGGCATCCATGTCCCTTATGGACAGAGGTAGCTAATAAATGCCTGGTTCTCAATGTCCTATTCAAATACAGGACATCATTTCACTTTCGGGGAAACTCAGCTAGGCTTAGAAAGACCCCCGGGTCATTAGCCTAGTAACAATCTATGAATCTATGACTCTATGGATCTATGAATTTATGAAATGATTCAAACAGTATAGCAACAAACAAAGCCATAGTTACACATGAGTTTGATTGTGGAGTTAAAATGAGGTGTTCAACTTTACAAGCACTTTTGTTGGAAATGTGGTTATTAGCATGACGAAAAATTGTCCAGCTCTTAAATGAGAGTGTAGTTAGTGTGGATAGCCCAATTATTTTCTCAGCTATGTAAGGAAAAGAGAGCAAAGAACTGGTTTACAAGTGGTTGATGCAAACAAACGTATGATGGTACTAACACCAATGTGTTTAAGTCCCTAGCTGATCCTTACAAAGCAGAAAATGACGTGTTTGTAAATGCATTCGGCATGTTTAAACGATTTACACTGTGTCTTCATTAAGCTCAGACAAGCCGCAGTGGTCTCAGTAAACTCAGACAAGCAACAAGGTGTCAGTGTAAAAAACACTGACTGAAAACTTGTGAATAATACCCTTATTGCATTCCAGCTGGGAACCAAGACATAATATCATTAAGCTATATCATTCAGAAAATTGGGCTTGATCGATGTCAGTGAGTCAAATGTTTCATTACTGGCTTATTCTAGTCACAAACTGAAACCACTGAGTCAGAGTAACCTGTGTTTCACATAAAAAGAGAACAATTTTACTGCTTCAAGATGTGCCAGTTCTGCAACCTAGCATATCGGGGTGGTCACCTTGTAAAGAGATAAACATGATTAGGTGATTTCATTCGGGATGGTCACCTTGTAAACAGATGACCATGATTAGGTGATTTCATTCGGATGGTCACCTTGTAAATAGATGACCAGGGGATTTCATTCGGGATGGTCACCTTGTAAACAGATGGCCGTGACTAGGTGATTTCATTCGGGATGGTCACCTTGTAAACAGATGACCATGATTAGGTGATTTCATTTGGGATGGTCACCTTGTAAACAGATGACCATGATTAGGTGATTTCATTCGGGATGGTCACCTTGTAAACAGATGACCATGATTAGGTGATTTCATTCGGGATGGTCACCTTGTAAACAGATGACTATGATTAGGTGATTTCATTCGGGATGGTCACCTTGTAAACAGATGACCATGATTAGGTGATTTCATTTGGGATGGTAACCTTGTAAACAGATGACCATGACTAGGTGATTTCATTCAGGATGGTCACCTTGTAAACAGATGACCATGATTAGGTGATTTCATTCGGGATGGTCACCTTGTAAACAGATGACCGTGATTAGGTGATTTCATTCGGGATGGCCACCTTGTAAACAGATGACTATGATTAGGTGATTTCATGCAGTGCAAATGCAGGGGCAATCCACTACAGGGCACAGAGCAGTAAGAGACAATACTTCTCACAGTCACAAAGTCAAAGATTCACATTCACAGAGCTACTGATTCACATATTTTTTCAGAAGTTGTAACTGACAGATTCAGAGAATACACTATGTCAAGCCTCTGGAATAAAGCTGTGTGTGTAGAGAGATACAGCATCACTAAGTCTGAGCAGAAACTGAATTTAAATTTTACGTTTGATGTTGTTATGTTTGAGTTATTTACTGGTCTTGATAAGTTAATCTCTGACTTTGTACATCACACTGAAAATAATTTGTAACAACAGTTATTGAAAAATATGATACTGACAGGATTGCCGGCTAAGAAGAAAAAGTTTCATTACTAGTTCAAATCTGCTACATAGTTTCATGTTAGAGAGAATTCATGAACCATACCTTAGAATTGTTATTGTAAAGAAAGGTCACACAGCATAAAATTATAATGTTTTGGCTAGGAAATGCAGGGAATGTCAGAAAGATTGACGCAATGGTAAAACAATGCTCAATCTGCAATACATTGCAGAAAATGCAAATGTAAAGGTTCAATTATACTTTACAAAATTCCAGGCAAAGTATGGAGCAAAGTTGTTTCAGAATTGTTTTAGTTTAGGGCTTAAGCATTTAATAAAATTAAAAGGCCCCTGACAGAGTTCCTTAGAATGTTTTTAAATATCTCAACCTAGGAGTACTTTTATTAATATTTCTGCCTTTATTAAGCCCATAGACTTTAGTAGAATCATGCTGCAGTTGTTTAATTTACATTGTAATAAGTAATTTTGGTTATTTCCCCTGCAATATCCACTGCTACCATCTGCAGTGCTTGAAACCTTAAACTGTTCATTTTTCATATTACAGTTTGAGAATGTCCCCTTACACTTCATCGTTCACTGTGGTCTCATGCTATAGTCCTTTAAAATTATGACATAAATAATCTGTAGACAGAATATCATATGATGGAATCATATGCTACATATTACATCATACACACCCAGCACAGAAAGGGATTTATTAACTGAAATGTTGATGGGATTTCAAGGCCAGGCATAGAAAATATGCATTTTTATTTACTAAATTTATGAATGCTACACCTTGTATAGGTTGCCTAGGAAATGTGGCTTTCAGTCTTTCAGAAGAATACAGTTCAGATAGGAAATGCTTATTTTTTCAAATGGAAATATCTTTGAATTTATGTTCTCAGAGGAAGACTATGCAACTTGATATGAAGCAATATTCTAGAAAGCATTGCAGTGTAGGGTCAGCCTTGTATGCTACCTTGAAAACATTAGCAAGTGCAACATTTCCTGTGATATTCTACTTCTAAGCAGATCAGAAACAAGTTGCAAGAAAGAGTGAATATTGATTTGGAGAGAAAAGGAGAGATAAAGAGAGACTGAGTTGGAAAACAAATCTGGGGTTGCACTGGTACTACATGACCTCAGATGGATGTGTTTCTTAAGAAAAAAGTACAGCGGAATGAATTTGTTTTCTGTTGGGTTGCAGTAGGAAATTATTCATTTGTTTTCTCTCTAACTCTCTTGACTTCCTAATTATCTTTTATTTATGCATCCATTGTAAACATTGCCATTACTTGCTGAATAAGAGAATATATCCAGTAAAAGCCTGTCTGCCTTACATTTAAGGCTATATTTTATCTGATCTGTTATGAAAATAATGATGTTATGAAGAAAGTTTAGCATACTATCCCATTCCCAGGTACTAGAGATATGTGAGGAAGGTATGAGAGCCTATGGAGTGAGGTACCCAGTGCTTGAGAAACACAGTAAGAATTTGGCTTTAATAAACATCTTCAATAGAACAACACCACAGTAGGCCCTACCTGAGCTGATGAGGTAGAGCAAGATGTTGGGTGTTTTCACCGTGTGTGTGCGTGTGTATGTGTGTGTGTGTGTGTGTGTGTGTGTGTGTGTGTGTGTGTGTGTGTGTGTGTGTGTGTGTGTGTGTGTATGTGTGTGTGCCCACGCGTGCACATGATCCTATGTGTACATATGCATGTGTGTGTGTGTGTGTTTGTGTGTGTGTGTGTGTGTGTGTGTGTGTGTGTGTGTGTGTGTGTGTGTGTGTGTGTGTGTGTGTGTGTGTGTGCCCACGCGTGCACATGATCGTATGTGTACATATGCATGTGTGTGTGTGTGTGTGTGTGTGTGTGTGTGTGTGTGTGCGTGTGTGTGTGTGTGTGTGTGTGTGTATCTGTGTGTGTGTACATGCTTGTATGTGTCCATATGCATATATGTGTGTGTGTGTGTGTGTGTGTGTGTGTGTATTACCACAGCTTCCTTTTATAATTACCTATGTTCACTGTTGCAGCTATGTACCATTCCATTCTCCAATGGGTCCTGGCTTATAAACTGTTGACTGGACATGTAGTACTGTTCAGAATGCACTGTAAAGGGTTACTGATGCTAAGTCAGACAGATACAGGAGTAGGTGTGGAGTGCTGTTACCCTGGTCACAATGGACAGGTTTCACTATTTCTTCTCATTTAAAGTTTGAAGTATATATAACCACAGCTTCCACAATACACTTATTGGCAGAGGTGGTGTGTGAAGCACTGTTTCCCACATATTTCTGGGCAGTGGGGGAATGTAAACATGTGTCCAATATTTGATTCATCATAAAAGTGCTTATCTGGGGATAGATAATAACATAATAGTACTGCAGGATTATCTTACACAGCGTTGGTCAGGACAAAGCCTAAATAACATCCTGAAGTACTTCTGTTGGATCTGTTTATGTTGCTTTCTTTTGTCATTCTTTATAATTTTGGGCTACACACACCCTAGATGTGTCATGAAATGATTGGTACATAATATTTTCAGTGATAACTGATTGTACTTCTTTATTTCAGCTAGCATAGACTCCAACAGCAGTTCAGAAAGCCTATTGAAATGATAACATCAAATTCCAATACAGCAAGGACACCATTTGGGGCTGTGTTAAAAACAACTTAAATAGATGTTTTCTAAAGTTTATTAATGTGTTAAATCAAAATTATATATTGCATTTTTCTTTACTGTTTGTTCATTTTGTATACCAGATCCTTCCATGTATGGAATGTATCATAAACACATGAACCCATCAACATTTAGAGAAATGTCACTGATTTAAAGGAAATGTAATCTTTGTAAGTAATTTCTGTTTAAAGAACAACAAGAAATGTCTGTAGATGTGGATTGGATCTTTAATGACACTTTGGGTGGTATCAGTAATTTTAGACAGCTTGCAGCATATTTACATTTGTTCAAAAGTCCTACAATTCCTTCTGGGGTTAATATGCATGAATATTCATTATATCTAGATCTGCAGAGCAAGAAATGGCATACTTACCCACACTATGAAACACAAATGCTCTGAAATTCCTTATGAAAAGAGTCTAAGGTGACTACCATGTGTGGACAGGAAGAAACAGATGGAGAGCTTGTAGTTCAGCTGAAGATGAAAACAGTCTTTATTTGAAGCCATAATATTATACTTCTTGGACCTATTTTTTTTTTTTTTTGCCTCTCCAATATTCCTGCCCAATGGCTCTACTACCTTAACTTATTCTTTTAGTCATAAGAGTCACACATTCCCTGGCATGATGAGAGTTCTGTGACATCTTTCCTGCGCAAGATGCCTAATCAACTCATTTGTTCCCTCTGAGATTAGAATTAGATGCATGGAGTGATTCAAGTTTCTTCAAGTTTCAGAACCAACACTGGCCTACCCTTCCTCTTGAAGCACCCCCTCTCCATGTGGCAGTGCTTTTGATCTCCACTAGGTGTTACCTGCTGAAAGAAGCATGCTTCATGCTTCCACATGCGGACTTCCCAAATATCCACTATGTGTTACCTGCTGAAGGAACCATGCTTCATGCTTCCACATGCAGACTTCCCAGCATGCTTCATGCTTCCACATGCAGACTTCCCAAGCCTCTGTCTGTACACAGGAGCAGTTTGAGCTAGGCATGTGAATGCTACATGGGTGTAACAGCTAGTTCTCCCTTTATATGACACCCAAGTGGCAAGCCAGAGCTACTGACCTCCCTCAGGATGGAGGAACCAGCTCTTTCAGGACCTAAGCCAATAATCAAACTTGGGTCATCTGGGTCATAGTCTTCATCCCTCTGTTTAATAGGGTCAGGGATAGGAAATTAATTTTATGTTAAACATCAAAACTGCAGCATAGTAGGATAAAAAAACTCTTCTAAAAATATAGAATCTGTTGCAATACAAAATATAAATGCATGTCAGTGTTAGTTGTTACATTTTATCTCTGCTGCACAGTAGGGTGTTTCCTATGTTCTTTTCTGATCTTGCTCTATTATGCATTTATTATAGTGAATTCTACAACAAATGTGTTTTTTTTTTCCATTAAAAAATAAAACTGTTTAGCTTCAACGTACCAGCTGTCTTAAAGTATATCTGGCTATATAACCATGGTTATAGCCTTCAGAAAATCACTAACAAATAAATACAAACTTTGCTGGACAAATTCTGCAGGTATTCAGAAGCAAACTGAATGACATACCTTTTTCAGGCATTGTTTTTTTAACCATCTTGTACAATATTGGCTTGAAGGTATAAGACTTCTGCACCGGAACACACACTGCCAGTGGCGACCTGTTTACTTAGTGCACCTGGCACCACAGGGCCAACATGAAGAGGTGCAATATAGCAAGTGCTGGCCTTCTCTCTCATTTGGGGACAGGGAAAAGGATAAGTTTGAGTTGCACTGCCCCTTGTTAGAGGACAGATGGTTGTGTCACTGGTTCCAACTGACATTTTGGGTGGGATCTTGCAACACATTAGGTCTCTACATCTTGGAATGCACATGAATGCAGTACCTGCTAAGGTATACATTACATGCAAGGATCCATTGTGAGACAGGTGCTGAAAGGTAAAACCCCTCACTGTTCATGTTCATTTCTGACACCTGTGTACTGCTGCAGCCCCTCATGGTCAGCCTCTAAGCTGCTGTGGAATATACCTTTGCCTTAGCTGCAGTATAACACTGAGGGTCTCCCAAAGCACTTATGTAATGGGCCATTGTCCACCACACTTGGTACTGTAAAGGCTGATCAGCACCTTCTATACAAGCTGAATTTGGCAGTTATGCAGGGGCTAGTGATAATGAGACACTGATACTTGAGTCGCAGTCTGATAAGGTAGACCACTCATCATCTCCAGTGGCTGAGAGGTCCTCCATGGTTCTGAGCATGAGCAATGCTCTTTGTTTTTTTTCAAAACAGGTTTATTGTTTTAACATATAAGAGAAATATCATAACAATTTTATACAAGTAATTAAAAATAGGTATTATTATAATATTCAACAAAACAACTAAAGTATTTACAAAGACATCCACTACAATCAGATCAATTAATTAAACTAAAATACCATGCTATTGAAATTAAATTTTTTTAATAAATTTTGTAAATTATCCCATACAATATAATAAGATGTTTTTCTAGTTGTTCTTGACCTAATTGTGTTTATTTCCATATGGCACACTATATTCATAACATTTTTAAATTCATTGAACGAAGGAGGTGTATCTGAAATCCAATTTCTAGTTATTATTTTCCTAGCCACTGCTAGAATAGACCATAACAAGGGAAGCTTAACCTTTTTAACACTTTGAGGTACAGGTGTGTTGAATAATATAAGAGATTTAGAAATAATGAAATTATCTGTAAAAGAGCCTGCAAAAATTCATTAATTGACTTCCAGTATTCTTTCAATTTTATACAGTCATAAAACATATGAGCCCAGTCAGCATTAATTTCTACATTACATCTCTTACATAAATTATCTTTATTATTTATTTTATTCATCATCAAAGGTGTATAAAAAGATCTATGTAAAAATTTCCATGTATAAAGTCTCCAGACAATGGAAGACGTAGTTCTATAAACAGATTCCAATATATATTGTTTATCTTGTTGATTTGGTGGGTCCCCATTAATAGAAGTGAAATAATTCCAGTATGAATCTACACTGTAAAAAGTTTCTTGTCTGATAATTTTATGTATGTATGAAAGTTTATCTTTATCAGAAACTTTATGTTGTAAATTTAATATCAAGTAATCAATCAGTGTTGGAATAGATTATTTAACAGTTATAGACATTAGATCTATTTTATTAATGAGATGTTGTCTAAAGGTCTGAACCTCTAACCAGCAAGTTTCTCTTAGATCAAATTCTTGTTTTAAGAAATCTAGATTTTTAACTTTATTATCAGATATCAACTGATACCAGTACTTTAGATCATTATCCATAGCTAAATGAGTTCCTTCAGAAGTAGATGACAAAAGCATACCCTGAGTATGCATTATAGGGAATACAATAAGCAATGCTCTTTTTGAGGCTGCAACAGTGCATCTGTGTGTGTTTCATTTGATGTGGGCCTATCCACCATTACAGAGTCTTGCGGGGGACCTGAAACCATCACATCTCACAACTGGCCCCTGACATGTTGGCAGTGCACAAAGTCAATCACAAATGTAGTGGGCTATCATACAGGCACAATCTGCTGAAAATCAGTCCAACATGGAGCTGATTACTGTGTTGTGTGATATCCATGAAGATGGGCAGTTCAGGTAAATAGCACCAATCAGTCTTGTGAGGTCTGTGATGGCACACGCTAATTCTATCTCCACCCCCATGAATAGGATTGGCAGTGCTGCCATCACTGTCCACCCTGGCAGTGTTGTCAGAGGTGAGGGTATGGTACTTAATTGAGGAACCATCACAGGTTACATAGTTCCCACCTGCATCTGGAAATGTATTCTTTCCCATCCCTTCTTATGGATTGTGACACCACCTAATCTTCAGTGGAAGACCTCTGCCTGATCATACAACACCCAAGGTGATGGTCCTGTGATTACACACCATCCTTGTCTTTGAGACATCAAATTCTATTGCAACAAGAAGAGCGGCAGTATTTTGGAGTTACATGGTAACTCCCCCTTTCCATTATAGGAAAAAAAGTACCCACCACCTCAAGACTCCTGTCTCCATCTCAAGTCACCATCATATAGTGTCACCGCCACTATTGCAGGAGGAAATTGCCTTTGGTACAGGGTACCTATCACTTCCAGATTCATGTCTCTGCCTCCACTGATACTCTTAACACCCACGATATGTCTCGATAAAGTATGTGTAGACATCTGTATATCATTATGTCCCTGGCCACCTGTGTACATGCTGATAAATGTGACCTACTCTATCCCCCATCATGTGTGGTGTGTGTGAGAATGTCTGATGCACAGTGTTGCTAAACCATGAACTGACCAGAATAGCCTAAGGTTTACACTTCATGTATCATGTCTGTGTGATACAGCACTGTCACTAGGAATTACTCAGGGCCCATACATCTGAACTTAATGTCCCTGCTTTGCCCGTGCAGTCATGTATTGGTACAGGTACAGGCCAACACGGGAGGACTATGGCTGACCAAGTTCGCAGATGACTGTAAACTCGGCGCCATAATTGACTCTCCAGCTGACATGAACATCCACCAAAAAGGTCTCACAGAGACGGATAATGTGCCAGAGCCATGGCCTAAAGCTAAATGCCAAAAAGTGTATAGTCATACCCTTTGGCAAAAACAAAGTGCCCACAAATTACCACATAGGTGGTAACCCATTAAGTACGGAATAAGTAATTAGGGACCTGGGGACCAAAAGTTGATAGCAATCTCTCCTTCAACAACCACATCACCAAAGTGGTTAGAAAGACCTTCTACATAGCCCACCTTATCACGAAAGGATTCACATTTTGATCAAGTGAGGTAATAGTGCCCCTTTATTCATCCCTCATCAGGCCCATCATAGAATACAATGCCCCTTTTGGGATGTACCTTACCTGACACCTGCAGCAACTAGAAAGACCCCAAAAGTACCTCACAAAGAGGATCAAGGGACTCCAACAGATCCCATATGCTGCCCAGTTAAAAAAACTCCAGCTCTACTCAGTTGCATACCGCCTACTTCGTGGCGATCTATGCCTGACATACAAAGCTATGTCCAACCCAGAATTAATGGACATGCTCCACTTCAGAAAATTTAAATCCCTTAGAACCACGCGCTCGAGGGACTTGAACCTCAGCACAGAAATAAATAGAACATGCTGGAGGGACAGATTCATAACCCAGAGGCTCCCTTCGCTCTGGAATAGAATCTCAGTCCATGTTAGGCAGAGCACCTCACTGACTCTCTTCAAGAGGACTCTTGATGAGTGGATGGGAGATCATAGGTTTACCCCGGGGATTACTTCTGTGTCACTACTAGACAGAGGCACAGTAAACTAACCTTAAAAGGGCACAGCAAACTCAAATCAAAGGGTGGCGAAAGCCAAACACACTCGGGCTAGCCTTATAAATGCCCCAGGGCAGATAGCCTAGTATGAACCTATGAACCTATGGTAGTTAGCAAGAACATCGTTTTTACAGAAAGGAATGATAATACATTTTTTTTTGCATTGAGTTTAAGACCATGACTTTGGCACCAATCATTTGTTTGTGTGAGACCCTGTTGTAGGATGATGACATCATTTGGAGATTCTTTGACCGCTCCCAGTTTCCAGTCATCAGCAAACTTTATCAACCACAGACCTTTAGTTTTTGCTTTTTGCGTGTATAATATATGTATGTTTGCATGCATGGGGGAATAAATGCTCTTAACAGTCTCTCCTCATATTTTGGTCTGCTCCTTGTGATTATACCTCTCAACTGTCCAAATTTTCATAGAATGGCCAGACATTTGCCTCATATTTTTGGTCTGTCCCTCATAAAATTTGTAGTTCACTGGCAAATCACTGAGAATTAAAATCACTAAATAATGACATACATTTGAGTTTCAGACTCCGTAATATTCAGAATTGTATCCTAACACAAACCTTGCTATCTTCTAAGTTTATAGGAGCAATGTTTAAAATCTGTACCTATTTTTTGGGCCTTTGTCCCCCCATTATTTTATGCTTTGTGTAGATTTCTTACACTAAGACGTTGAGAGGTATGTTTGTAACATGTGTATTTTGGAAAATCATTAAGGACTGCATTTGCTAAATAATGGCAGACATGACTTTAAGACTGAATAGCCTTCAGAGAAAAAGCCTGTTATTCTGGCAACTTTCTAAGTTTATAAGGTCAATATCTGTCCCTGATTTTGGTCCTTTCCTCTCATTATTTTTAGCTTTCTGAGCTGATTCTTGAGATAAAGTGTTGAGAGGTTGGGGGTTTACAGTGGGTTGCACACTGCATTCTGACAGTAGTGAGCTGAGAAGACAAATTGCTGTTTGGCACTTAATCATTCCTTTGATGCAAACACCTGATATATACACTCACAGCTTTACAAGTGACTCTAGGTGATTGTTGCACACAGTGAGTATCTGTGTGTGCTTGTGTGTATGTGTGCTTGTGCGCGCGTGTGTCCGTGCGTGTGCATGCGTGTGCATGTGCGTGTGTGTGTGTGTGTGTGTGTGTGTGTGTGTGTGTGTGTGTGTGTGTGTGTGTGCATGTGTGTGCATGTGCGCATGTGCATGTGTGTGTGCGTGTACGTGTGTGTGTGTATGTGTGCGTGTGTGTGTGTGTGTGTGTGTGTGTGTGTGTGTGTGTGTGTGTGCATGTGTGTGTGTGCATGCATGTGTGTGTGTGAGGGAGAGAGAGAGACAGATGTTGAAGATGCTCTGAACTGCCCCTGATTTTTGTAGAATGTCTCTGATTCTTTGTGTCATATTTTGGTCTGTTCCTCATAAAATGTTTATAGATTACCTGGTAAATCATTGAGGATTGCATTCAGTATATATTGATGACAGACATTTGAGTTTCCGAATTAACAATCTTCAAAAATGTCACTAATGCAATGCCTGTTATTCCAGTAAGTTTGTAAGTATATAAAAACAATAGTTGTCTCTGATTTTTGTCATTTGCCAATTTTTATTTTTGTCTTTCTCCTTGATTCTTGAGATAAGAGGTTGAGATATATGTGGGGTGGGGGTGATGCACCCTGTATTCTGACAGCAGTGAGGTGAGAAGATAAATTCTTTTGAATCTTAAAGTAGTAAGCTTCCCATATGTTTTTTTTTTTAAATCTCAGTCGCAGTCAGACATCAGCCCTGTAATCAATAAGAGGCTGTCAGTGATTGGCTGTGCAGGGCATGTGTGATCATAGCTCATCATTGGCAGAGTGTCACACTGGATTAGTGTTGCCTCCTTATAATACTTGGTTCTCTGGTTGACGTTCTGGTTGTAATTACGTCTGTGTATAGTCTACATGTAGTCTCTGTCTCTGTGTTTGATTATTATTCCATATGTGTAGAGTCTGCATGTAGTCCCTGGCTCTGTGTGAGTAGTATCCATGTGCTTTGGTTCCTCTGTCCCAACCCTCCACTGTACAATATATGCTTCTAGCAATTTGTACTTTTACTTTTAGGGTCATAGGTTCATAGGTGTGTACTAGGCTAATGGCCCTGGAGCCTTTACAAGCCTAGCCCATAGGATTACCCTGGCATCGTGCCATCTGACCTTAGTTCCCAGTGCCTTTGTTGAGTAGAGCCACTAGAGTAATCTCTTGGGTGAATTTTCTATTTCGCATCCACTCATCAAGCATACTCTTGAAGCGGGCCAGTGAGGCACTCCACTTGACATGTATAGGAAGCCTATTCCATAGCATGGGCAGTCTCTGGGTTATGAACCTGTCCCTCCAGCTTGTTCTATTGATTGTGGTAATGAGGTCTCTGGAGCGTGTAGTGCAGAGGGATTGTGATTTCTTTAGATGTAGCATTTCTAACAGAGCTGGGTCAGACATTGCTTTGAAAGTCAAGCAGAGATCACCTCTAAGTAGGCCATATGAGACAGAGAATAGTTGGTGTTTTTTGAGTCTGTCCATATAGGACAAGTATTTAAGGTCTAGGATCCTCTTTGTTATGTACTTTTGTGGCCTCTCCAGTTTCTGCAGGTGTCTAGTGAGGTACATGTAAAATGGGGCATTGTACTCGATGATTGGCCTAATGAGGGAAGAGTAGAGGGAGACAATGACCTCTTTCTTCCTGGATGCAAAACCCTTAGTAATGAGATGTGCCACATAGAAGGACTTTCTGACCACAGTGGCAATGTGGCGGCCAAAAGAGAGGTTGCTGTCAACCTGTGTTCTCAGATCTCTTTTGACACCTTCTGTGTTCAGTGGACTACCATCGATGTGGTAATTCATGGGAACTGGGTTTTTCCCAAAGGGGATGATGACACATTTTTTGGCATTGCGCTTAAGACCATGGTTCTGACATCAGTCGTTGGTCTCAGTGAGGCCTTTCTGTAGGATGTCAGCATCACTTGGGGAGTTAATTATGGCTCCCAACTTGCAATCGTCTGCGAACTTTGTCAGCCAGAGTCCATTCATGTTGGCCTGGACTTCAGAGAAGCAGATACCAAACAGGAAAGGACCCAGGACCGAACCCTATTGGACTCCACTCGTGACTGGTTGGCAGTCTGACTCAGAGTCAGCTACTTTCAAACTGTGGGTTCTATCTGTGAGCCATTTTGCAACCCACCTAGTAGTGATATAGGGGTTGATACCTAGCTTAGTAAGTTTTTCTATGATTCCTGAGTGGGGAATGGTATCAAAGGCCTTGGCCAGATCAAGGTAGGTTGTATGACCCACCTTGCCTTCATCCACAGCTCTGGTGACTGACTCAAAGAAGTCAACCAGGTTGAGCAGGCATGATCTAACCTTCACAAAACCAAACTGTGTGGGATCCAGAATTTGGAGATTCCCTATATCCTTGTTTATTAGGTCCATGATGATGCATTCCATAGCTTTGCATATCAGACTTGTCAGACTAATGGGGCGATAGTTCCCAGGGTCTGTAGTTGCTCCTAATTTGTGGAGAGGAATGACTGTAGCAGTGTGCCATTCGGTAGGGACAAAGCCTGAGGTGATGCTGTGTTTGAACAAGGCACACAGGTGAGGTGCCAGTTCACTCTGTAGTTCATGTAGAACATAGCCAGGGATATTGTCAGGTCCCGTAGAAGCTGTATTCTTGGCCTTGGACAGTGCTGTTTTAACCTGTGCAGCAGTAATACTGGATGCCTGGCAATCTACTCGTATTGTGATTGGTCCTTGGGGGAGTAAAGTTGGAACTGAATCTGTTGGCCAGTATATTGGCAATATCTGTTGGCTCAGTATAGGAGGTGCCATTGTGCAACAGCTCTGAGCAAATCTGGGTATTGCCATGGAGATTCTTTACATAACTATAGAAGGCCTTGTGGTTGTCTGCTGCAATTCTGTTTTCATAGCTAGCTTTAGAGGATTTGATGAGGGATCTCAACTTTTTGTTGAGGCTGATAAGGGAGTTTTTCCAATCTTGGGACTTCACCTTATTTCCCATCAGTTTCCTCTTCTGTTGTAGAGTTTGCTTATGGCAGGGGACCACCAGACTGGTTTCCTTTTTTGGAGGAGAGCAACTTGTTTCTTTTGAGTATGGCGAGATCCATGCATTTGTGTACATGTTCGTACAGGGCATTAGTGTATGATTCAGCAGTCATGCAGCTGTTCTCCAATTGCATGGGTGCCGTGAAGTTAGCCACCTCTGTTTTTAGGAGCCCAGAGTTAGCTTTGGAGAAGTTTTTCATGGTGGTTACCTTTGCGGGGGTGGGAGGGATGTGGATTTCCAAGGTGATTAGTTTGTGGTCAGATCTAACCAGGGAGGAGTTGACTATTGGTATAGAGCAACAGTCACCCATGTTAGTAATGACCAGGTCAAGGATGTTGCTACCGCTAGTGGGGGTAAGAATGAGCTGGTCCAGGGCATTGGAATTAATGAATTCCAGGAAACGTTGGGCAAGTGTATTGGTACATGAGTAGTTTTCCCAGTTAATGGAGGGTTAGTTGAAGTCACCCAGTATGAGAGTGTTAGGTTGGACCCTAATATTCTCCAGGGTGCTTAGGAATGTGGAGTGTGAGTCTTGGGTCATGGTTGGGGACCTATAGTAGTCTACAACCTGAATCGCTGTTTTACCCAATGTTATTTGCACCTGAAGTATCTCTGACTCATTATGTTGGGCTACCAGTCTGGAGGTGTGCGCATCCTTTATGAATATGGAAACACCACCACCTTTGGAGCTTCGGTCCAAGTTCCGAGGCCGAAACGTGTGGAATGAGTTTTAGCTTGGTAGTGCAGGGATGTTTTCTGCTGCCTTGAACCAGGTCTCTGTTACAGCACAAATGTTGATGTTCTCCATTTTAAGGAGTGCTTCGAGTGAATGCATTTTGGGATTTAGACTTCTAGTGCTGAGCAGTATGACCCTCAGATTGCATTTGTTTGTAGCTGTTACGGTGGTGATTTGGTCTTTGGAACACCGCCTAAAAAAGGCACTATAGGGGTGGCAAGAGCCTTGGCCAGTATCTGGAAGCCCAAGGGTGACAGATGCAGACCACCTCTGGCAAAGCATTGAGGTCTGTCAAGTCATGTCATCCCAGGCAGACAGATACTGGATCCCTTTAGAATGACACCTGAAACTTAGCCAATTGTTGAAATAAATAATTTTCCGCTTGTAATGTGGTATCATTCTGGGTGATGGTAGGAGGTTGCTCAGGGCTAGGGTCATACCCACCTGGGCTACATAATCCTGGGCTAAATAAATAATTTGTAGCAATCTAACACCATAGGAGTACCCAGACAACAACCATCAGTCTTTCTTTGGAAGGACAGACAGGCTGGCACTGTTCCCAGACAGGATTTGTATATATTTATAGAGATGTGGTTCCAGTCCGAACAATGGTGGTGGGTGGCTGCCAGACTGTGAAGCATGCTATATTTGTTTTTGTTGTTTTTCATTGATAATTGTGAAAACTGTGCCTCTTAATCTGTATTGTGCAGAGTTGATTTCTGTATTTTCAGTTTTATGGAGTGGAACACTGGGAAAGTGGAAGTTACTTTTTGGAAGGAAAGGGAGAAGCCGTTTCACTCTTGGGATCCCTAGATCATGGAGATTGTGAGAGACTGTTTACGTTTTATTCTTGCATTTCTCAGAATTTCTGTCAATGTTGCTGTGTCATTTTTGTATTTTGTCCTTCCTGACACTGTAACATTATTGTTAGGATAGTTAAAATGATAAAAAAGCAAGTAATCTCTGTGGTATCCCTGAAGTCTCAAAACAACCCACTAAACAAGTGTAGTGGGTCCAAAAACAAAACAGTGTAAGAAACTTCTCTGTGTGAAAGATTTTCAGTCCATATATCTCTACTTAATCACTGTATATTAATCAGATACTACTCAGATCAGACAAAAGTAGTAGAAGTAGCAAACTTAAACTCATCTTAAGTAAAAAAAAATAATAAAAAATATATAATTGTACAGAATTACTAAGTATTTGAAAGTAATCCAAGCAAGGCAGGCAGTCTGTTTCCAGTTGAAAATCCTTTATTATGAAGTACACAGCATGAGGGGGAGTGAGATAAAAAGGAAGACAAAGTGCAAAAAAGCAAGGAAGAAGTTATCTACATGAATAGCGTTGTGTCAGGATGAGGAGTAAATGGGGGGTACATCAGGGGAATAGTGTGCAACAAAGGGGTCCTGAGAGTACTTTGTTTATAACTTCATTTCATCTAAGGCTTGTTGATTGCATATGTAGTCAGTAACCTGGTTAGAATGAGTGAGTGCATACTGAGGCAGTCTGTAGATGAAGACCACATCTGGTTTTGATTGCAAGTTAAAATCAATGATGTGCTGTAATAAATCCCCGCCCAGTTCCGGTTAGCCCTGCCCAATCCATAAACCCCACCCAGTTCCGGTTAGCCCTGCCCAATCAGTAAGTAGACTGATGTGAAGTGGGTTTCTGTTCTAATAAATGACAGACCCTAGTGGATCCGATTTTTGATTATCATGGCGAGGATCCTCTCAAATAAAATATAATTTGTTATCTCTGCGAGATCTAAAGTTAGAAAGTTTTGGTTTGCATTCTAGCAGATGTAGAGGGGAACCAAGTCTTTTCAGTGCTTCTTATTACTTAAAGAACCTTAGAGTGTGCTAATCTGTGATTGACCACAGGTCTGTTTGAATTTCTCTCCTTCTATAAAGTAATCATGTTTGCATGATGCTTGGATAACTTCCTCACCATTACACAACGCTTGACAACAATTCCACTGGAGATACTTTGATTTGGTCAACTCTCAGTCTTATATTAGTCTAAGTACTTATTTACTGTTTTACATGTTTGCTCTGCAATTCTTTTTGGCTATTTTTGTGATCCAAAGTTAGAAAACTTTAGCTTACACTCTAGCGGGAGTCTTTTCTGTGCTTCTGATTACTTAAAGACCCTTAGCATGTGGTTATCTGTGACTGGCCAAAGGACTGTTTGAATTAGTTTGAATTCCTCTGCTTTTGTAAGGTACTTGCATTTGCCTGATGCTGCTCGTCATGCAGTGGTGGTCTGTAGTGCCTTGTAGAGACACAGGTACCTAGACCCACAACTCTCTCTGTAAGACCAGCTTCCTAACCCCCTGAGTAAATAGTACTCTACATTGGCATGATGAGACCATGGTTTGCGTGCAGCACAGTATTGTTTCAAGTGTTTAGACTCAGATTGCTGATTACACTTAGACTTACATTTTTATTCCAATAACATTCCATTAAAATAGTTCTAAACACCATCATTATCACCCCTCCCCCACAGCCCATGTAAATTACTATCAGGAACCATGGCTTTACACTTTCCAGTTACTCGTGTAGTCAGCCTGATGTACATGGGCGTACTGAGACAATGTAGCAAAGGTCTCATGTTTACTGGCAGCTGCTTAATGCTTAAACAATTGGATACGATGTGTGAGAGATATAGTTATACAATGTCATTGGAGGCAAGGCTCTCATACAGAGGCACTACATATACCAGATGGGTTGTAAATAACACACAATACCACACTATAGCTAACACATAAGACATACCAAACACATAGGCCTACATACGCTGAGACTCTTAAAAATGACCTACTTAAACCACAAAGGCTTCTCAAATGTAACCAGGGCAACAAATACCTTCAGCAGCCTCACAGATGTTCACCATGAAGCTAGCATCACAACAGTGCCTTAAATCAAAAGCCCATACTGCAAACCTCTCACACATTCCTATATCCTATATTCTTGTCATAGGAGATTCCATTGTGAGACACATTAAGGCATCCCTCACCAGGCTGCACAGGGAGAGCGCCACAGTTAGCTGCCTATCATCGGCCATGATTTGCCACATCACACATGCAGTCACCACAAGCACACATATGACGCACTCATAGTACATGTCGGAGTAAAGGACCTGGGTCATGCCTCCTTGGACTATATGAAGAGAGGGTTCCCCTTCACATGGTCGACTTTTCATAAAGTCAACTTTCATATGGCTGAGACCATATGATCGACTTTTGAAAAGCCAACCATGGGGAACCGCTATCTCCGCACAGTGCAGAATGGGAAAATTTCCCACTTCCACACTGTAGTGCGATCTCGGAGTTGGTATATTAAAGTTACAGGGGGTGCAGGGGGCGGAGGTCCCGTGCTAACAGTTTATGGTAAGTGTTTGTTGTGTGTTTATGTTTACTTTACATGGTCGGCATTCTGAAAGTCGATCATATGGTCTCGGCCATATGAAAGTTGACTTTCTGAAATGTTGACCATGTAAAGTAGACCCAAAGAGAGACATAATGGAGCTCTCAGAATATCTGTCTGATGCAAGTACGAACCTTGCCCTGGGCAGCATTTTATCTTCACAAAAAATGATGCTGCAATATGAACAAAAGATGATCGACTTCAACAGCTGGATTAGCTTACGGTGCCATTCAAAGGAGGAACAGTATATATCAGTCCAGGAGCAGATGGTAGACCAGTCCATACTGCTTTGCCAGGGATAGACTGCACCCCTATAGTGCCTTTTTTGGGCAACATCAGTCTTCAAAAGTTTCCAGTATAACAATACAAAATATGGGCAACATTAAGGTATTTCTGTTCAATTCCAGGAGCCTCAATGAAAAACTCCATTCACTGACGGCACTCTTTACCTTAGAATGCATCAATATATGCATCATCACAGAAATCTGACTCAAGGCTACTGAAAACACTTCATCATTGCAAGGGTTCAATTCCTACCATGAGTCCAAGCACACCACACAAGATGAAGGCATTAAAGGTGGCAGTATCTTTATATTTGTAAAACTCATCATAGAGTACAATCTATCCTTTGGTATGTACCTCTCCAGGAAGTGGCATCAACTGGCACATTTGTAGAACTTTCTTACAAAAAGAATAGCGGACCTGTGGCACATGACCTGAAAAAGCCTCTTTGCTATATTCAGTCTCATACAGACTACTAAGATGATCTATGCCTGGCTTATAAGACATCCACAGAACCAGAACTAATGGACATACTGTACATTTGCAAGTCAAATAGTATTAGGAATACCTGGCTCAGAGACCTGAACCTCTTCTGTTATATAAACACAGTGGTCTGAAGGGACAGGTCCATATCTCTAAGGTGTCTAAATAAACAAAGAATTACATGGTGTCACAGTGACATCACAGAAACCACTGCAAGTCTGGCTTTTCAGAATTGTTTGCTTTGAAGTCTTCAGTCATCCAGGTGCTGGAAATCTTTATTTTGTCTTTAGCATTAACAGATCAAGATTTAAAAAAAAAATGCAACAATGCTGTACTCAATCAGAAATTACTAGACCTCCGGGAGTAATTTAGGCATTCACAAAATATTCACTCGTGGAGACCCAAATAAGGGTATGAGCACAACAAACGAAATCCAAAGGTTGGAAAACTGGAAAATAGCAAAATAGAGCACCAAACTCACTAGAGTTGAACCAAAAGAAATTTAATAATGCTTTCCAAAAGGACATACGTTTTCGAGCTTCGAAGCTCGAATGTCTCTATTGCTATTTTCCAGTTTTCCAACCTTTGGATTTCGTTTGTTGTGCTCATACCCTTATTTGGGTCTCCACGAGTGAATATTTTGTGTGTTCCTGGTACTGTTTATTCACTCATACCATCAGTTTTTAGTAATTTAGGCATTGCAAGCATCCCTAGAAAAGGAGTGGAAAAAATGGCAGAAGAATCGTTTAAACACTGAAAAAGCACTTTGGCACTGTTATTTAACAACATTTTGACTTTAAACCATTTGATAAAGAAAATACTATAGCAAATTCCAGTCTAGTGGTAGGAAAATGTCATCCAGGACCAAATTATTTTAAATGAACTTAAATGGTATCAGTTAATGAAACAAGATAAAAAAATAAATGTACTGTAATGAGACAGCAGTGAACTTAACTGAAAATGGCACAGCACACACACACACACACACACACACACACACACACACACACACACACACACACACACACACACAGAAGCCAGAATAAGACACTGAAGATGAAGATGAAACAGGCGCAATACGGTTTTCTCAAGATATCCACAGTTTCTTTTAAATTACTGCTGCTGACTGTTCATCACGGTTTTCATTCTCTCTCACTCTACCATCACCATTGGTTCTTCAAAGTAAGTAGGCAAAAAGTTGGAAGTAATCGGCACAAAAGTTTTATCTTTAAAGTATCACTTCTGGATTATCTTAGAATAATGAAGCATAAGTTGCAATTTTTCTTCATCTGAATGGGGATGACGCCATCCAAGAATTTAATTTATGTACTATTACTGAAGGAACAGCATTCAGGCAACTATTAGAGACAAGCTCCAGTGGTATTGTAAGCTTAAAACCCTTTGTTCTACTACTACTTCTTCTTCTTCTTTCGGCTTTTCCCAGTTAGGGGTCGCCACAGCGGATCACCTGTCCGCTCATGATTGGCAGTGGAGTTTTACAGTGTCGAGTTGCCAGCCCGGCGCCCAACCTTCCGCAGAAGGCACACACACACACACGGACTCGCATCTAGGGCCAATTTAGAGTGTCCAATCCACCTGCAGCAAGTCTTTGGGATGTGGGAGGAAACCGGAGCACCCGGAGGAAACCCACGCGACCACAGGGAGGACATGCAGACTCCGTACAGAAGGCACCCCAGCCAAGGATCGAACCGGAGAACCTCTTGCTGTGAGGTGACAATGCTAACCACTGCACCACCGTGACTGCCCTCCCTTGTTCTACTACTACTAATTACTATTATTGTTATTATTATCATTTGCTGATCTGGCTGGCCCACTGGACACACAGTCCCTTTTCAGGGGTGACCCAGGTACAATTTCTGTTTAAGTGACTTGCTCAAGGTCAGACTGTAGGCAAATAAAAACTGAGGGAATCAAACTCTGTACCATGGGAATTACAGCTCACAGCCTTAATCATTTATATTTCACCAGAAACCAAGGATTTGAATTTGGTAGTCTGCATGATTGATTGTTGTGAGGTACAACTGCAATGTGGCATTAGAAATGTCAAAGTAAAAATTAAACCTCTGACAAAATCAGACCTTACTCTGGAAAAATAATGTTAATGTACACAGAGCATCATAATTAACCCATTTGCAGAAAATTTAGATGATGTGTAAAATTAAAATGAAACTCAAGTAAGTCAGTAACTGAACAGTACTGTTAAGGCAAAGTATAACATCAGAAATTGCACCCTTTGGGAAGTCAACCATCCTGGCTAATTACCATGGTCAGGGATCTGGGTGCGCACATAGACAGTAGCCTTACCTTCAACCACCATGTGGCCACAGTGGTGAGGAAATCCTTTTATGTTGTGCAACTTATAAGTAAGGGCATGGACGCTAGGTCCAAAGAGGTTATTATCCCTCTGTACTCCGCCCTTATCAGACCAGTCATAGAGTACAATGCTCCATTTTGTATGTATCTGGTCAGGGATATACAGCAAATAGAGTGATCTCAGAGGTTTCTTACAAAAAGAATACAAGGCGTTACAAACCTGCCTTATGCGGAGCACCTTAAAGTCCTTTCCCTCTACTCAGTCTCCTATAGATTGCTGAGGGGTAACCTATGCCTGGCTTAAAAGACATCTGCAAACCTCACACTTATGAATCTCCTACATATTTGTAAGTCAACGTACAGCTGAAATACAAGGTCTAGGGACCTAAATTTTGTATGTGACTTAAACAGAACATACTGGATATGTGCCCCTGAGACTGCCCCTCCTATGGAACAGGCTTTCCATCCATGTGAAGCTGAGTTTGTCTATTACCCAGTTTAAGTGCAGCCTAGACCAGTGGATAGAGAACAGGAAATTTACACCAGGTCTGGCATCCATGTCCCTTATGGACAGAGGAGGCTAATAAATGCCTGGTTCTCAATGTCCTATTCAGATACAGGACATCATTACTCTTTCGGGGAAACTCAGCTAGGCTTAGAAAGACCCCCGGGTCATTAGCCTAGTAACAATCTATGAATCTATGACTCTATGGATCTATGAATTTATGAAATGATTCAAACAGTATAGCAACAAACAAAGCCATAGTTACACATGAGTTTGATTGTGGAGTTAAAATGAGAAGTGTTCAACTTTACAAGCACTTTTGTTGAAAATGTGGTTATTAGCGTGACAAAAAATTGTCCAGCTCTTAAATGAGAGTGTAGTTAGTGTGGATAGCCCAATTATTTTCTCAGCTATGTAAGGAAAAGAGAGCAAAGAACTGGTTTACAAGTGGTTGATGCAAACAAACGTATGATGGTACTAACACCAATGTGTTTAAGTCCCTAGCTGATCCTTACAAAGCAGAAAATGACGTGTTTGTAAATGCATTTGGCATGTGTTTAAACTATTTACACTGTGTCTTCATTAAGCTCAGACAAGCCGCAGTGGTCTCAGTAAACTCAGACAAGCAACAAGGTGTCAGTGTAAAAAACACTGACTGAAAACTTGTGAATAATACACTTATTGCATTCCAGCTGGGAACCAAGACATAATATCATTAAGCTATATCATTCAGAAAATTGGGCTTGATCGATGTCAGTGAGTCAAATGTTTCATTACTGGCTTATTCTAGTCACAAACTGAAACCACTGAGTCAGAGTAACCTGTGTTTCACATAAAAAGAGAACAATTTTACTGCTTCAAGATGTGCCAGTTCTGCAACCTAGCATATCGGGGTGGTCACCTTGTAAAGAGATAACCATGATTAGGTGATTTCATTCGGGATGGTCACCTTGTAAACAGATGACCATGATTAGGTGATTTCATTTGGGATGGTCACCTTGTAAACAGATGACCAGGGGATTTCATTCGGGATGGTCACCTTGTAAACAGATGACCGTGACTAGGTAATTTCATTCGGGATGGTCACCTTGTAAACAGATGACCATGATTAGGTGATTTAATTCGGGATGGTCACCTTGTAAACAGATGACCATGATTAGGTGATTTCATTTGGGATGGTCACCTTGTAAACAGATGACCATGATTAGGTGATTTCATTCGGGATGGTCACCTTGTAAACAGATGACCATGATTAGGTGATTTCATTTGGGATGGTCACCTTGTAAACAGATGACCATGACTAGGTGATTTCATTCGGGATGGTCACCTTGTAAACAGATGACCGTGATTAGGTGATTTCATTCGGGATGGTCACCTTGTAAACAGATGACCGTGATTAGGTGATTTCATTTGGGATGGTCACCTTGTAAATAGATGACTATGATTAGGTGATTTCATGCAGTGCAAATGCAGGGGCAATCCACTACAGGGCACAGAGCAGAAAGAGACAATACTTCTCACAGTCACAAAGTCAAAGATTCACATTCACAGAGCTACTGATTCACATATTTTTTCAGAAGTTGTAACTGACAGATTCAGAGAATACACTATGTCAAGCCTCTGGAATAAAGCTGTGTGTGTAGAGAGATACAGCATCACTAAGTCTGAGCAGAAACTGAATTTAAATTTTACGTTTGATGTTGTTATGTTTGAGTTATTTACTGGTCTTGATAAATTAATCTCTGACTTTGTACATCACACTGAAAATAACTTGTAACAACAGTTATTGAAAAATATGATACTGACAGGATTGCCGGCTAAAAAGAAAAAGTTTCATTACTAGTTCGAATCTGCTACATAGTTTCATGTTAGAGAGAATTCATGAACCATACCTTAGAATTGTTATTGTAAAGAAAGGTCACACAGCATAAAATTATAATGTTTTGGCTAGGAAATGCAGGGAATGTCAGAAAGATTGACGTAATGGTAAAACAATGCTCAATCTGCAATACATTGCAGAAAATGCAAATGTAAAGGTTCAATTATACTTTACAAAATTCCAGGCAAAGTATGGAGCAAAGTTGTTTCAGAATTGTTTTAGTTTAGGACTTAAGCATTTAATAAAATTAAAAGGTCCCTGACAGAGTTCCTTAGAACGTTTTTAAATATCTCAACCTAGGAGTACTTTTATTAATATTTCTGCCTTTATTAAGCCCATAGACTTTAGTAGAATCATGCTGCAGTTGTTTAATTTACATTGTAATAAGTAATTTTGGTTATTTCCCCTGCAATATCCACTGCTACAATCTGCAGTGCTTTTAACCTTAAACTGTTCATTTTTCATATTACAGTTTGAGAATGTCCCCTTACACTTCATCGTTCACTGTGGTCTCATGCTATAGTCCTTTAAAATTATGACATAAATAGTCTGTAGACAGAATATCATATGATGGAATCATATGCTACATATTACATCATACACACCCAGCACAGAAAGGGATTTATTAACTGAAATGTTGATGGGATTTCAAGGCCAGGCATAGAAAATATGCATTTTTATTTACTAAATTTATGAATGCTACACCTTGTATAGGTTGCCTAGGAAATGTGGCTTTCAGTCTTTCAGAAGAATACAGTTCAGATAGGAAATGCTTATTTTTTCAAATGGAAATATCTTTGAATTTATGTTCTCAGAGGAAGACTATGCAACTTGATATGAAGCAATATTCTAGAAAGCATTGCAGTGTAGGGTCAGCCTTGTTTGCTACCTTGAAAACATTAGCAAGTACATTTCCTGTGATTTTTTACTTCTAAGCAGATCAGAAACAAGTTGCAAGAAAGAGTGAATATTGATTTGGAGAGAAAAGGAGAGATAAAGAGAGACTGAGTTGGAAAAAAAATCTGGGGTTGCACTGGTACTACATGACCTCAGATGGATGTGTTTCTTAAGAAAAAAGTACAGCGGAATGAATTTGTTTTCCGTTGGGTTGCAGTAGGAAATTATTCATTTGTTTTCTCTCTGACTCCTTTGACTTCCTAATTATCTTTTATTTATGCATCCATTGTAAACATTGTCATTACTTGTTGAATAAGAGAATATATTCAGTAAAAGCCTGTCTGTCTTACATTTAAGGCTATATTTTTTCTGATCTGTTATGCAAATAATGATGTTATGAAGAAAGTTTAGCATACTATCCCATTCCCAGGGACTAAAGATATGTGAGGAAGGTATGAGAGCCTATGGAGTGAGGTACCCAGTGCTTGAGAAACACAGTAAGAATTTGGCTTTAATAAACACCTTCAATAGAACAACACCACAGTAGGCCCTACCTGAGCTGATGAGGTAGACCAAGATGTTGGGTGTTTTCACCGTGTGTGTGTGTGTGTGTGTGTGTGTGTGTGTGTGTGTGTGTGTGTGTGTGTGTGTGTGTGTGTGTGTGTGTGTGCACATAATCGTATGTGTACATATGCATGTGTGTGTGTGTGTTTGTGTGTGTGTGTGTGTGTGTGTGTGTGTGTGTGTGTGTACATGCTTGTATGTGTCCATATGCATATGTGTGTGTGTGTGTGTGTGTGTGTGTGTGTGTGTGTGTGTGTGTGTGTGTGTGTGTGTGTGTGTGTGTGTGTGTGTGTGTATTACCACAGCTTCCTTTTATAATTACCTATGTTCACTGTTGCAGCTATGTACCATTCCATTCTCCAATGGGTCCTGGCTTATAAACTGTTAACTGGACATGTAGTACTGTTCAGAATGCACTGTAAAGGGTTACTGATGCTAAGTCAGACAGATACAGGAGTAATTGTGGAGTGCTGTTACCCTGGTCATTGACACAATGGACAGGTTTCACTATTTCTTCTCATTTAAAGTTTGAAGTATATATAACCACAGCTTCCACAATACACTTATTGGCAGAGGTGGTGTGTGAAGCACTGTTTCCCACATATTTCTGGGCAGTGGGGGAATGTAAACATGTGTCCAATATTTGATTCATCATAAAAGTGCTTATCTGGGGATAGATAATAACATAATAGTACTGCAGGATTATCTTACACAGCGTTGGTCAGGACAAAGCCTAAATAACATCCTGAAGTACTTTTGTTGGATCTGTTTATGTTGCTTTCTTTTGTCATTCTTTATCATTTTGGGCTACACACACCCTAGATGTGTCATGAAATGATTGGTACATAATATTTTCAATGATAACTGATTGCACATCTTTATTTCAGCTAGCATAGAGTCCAACAGCAATGCAGAAAGCCTACTGAAATGATATCATTAAATTCCATTACAGCAAGGACACCATTTGGGGCTGTGTTAAAAACAACTTAAATAGATTTTTTCTAAGGTTTATTAATGTGTTAAATCAAAATTATATATTGCATTTTTCTTTACTGTTTGTTCATTTTGTATACCAGATCCTTCCATGTATGGAATGTATCATAAACACATGAACTCATCCACATTTAGAAAAATGTCACTGATTTAAAGGAATGTAATCTTTGTAAGTAATTTCTGTTTAAAGAACAACAAGAAACTTCTGTAGATGTGGATTGGATCTTTAATGACACTTTGGGTGGTATCAGTAATTTTAGACAGCTTGCAGCATATTTACATTTGTTCAAAAGTCCTACAATTCCTTCTGGAGTTAATATGCATGAATATTCATTATATCTAGATCTGCAGAGCAAGAAATGGCATACTTACCCACACTATGAAACACAAATGCTCTGAAATTCCTTATGAAAAGTCTAAGGTGACTATCATGTGTGGACAGGAAGAAACAGATGGAGAGCTTGTAGTTCAGCTGAAGATGAAAACAGTCTTTATTTGAAGCCATAATATTATACTTCTTGGACCTATTTTTTTTTTTTTTTTGCCTCTCCAATATTCCTGCCCAATGGCTCTACTACCTTAACTTATTATTTTAGGCATAAGAGTCACACATTCCCTGGCTTGATGAGAGTTCTGTGACATCTTCTTTCCTGCGCAAGATGCCTAATCAACTCATTTGTTCCCTCTGAGATTAGAATTAGATGCATGGAGTGATTCAAGTTTCTTCAAGTTTCAGAACCGACACTGGCCTACCCTTCCTCTTGAAGCACCCCCTCTCCATGTGACAGTGCTTTTGATCTCCACTAGGTGTTACCTGCTGAAAAAAGCATGCTTCATGCTTCCACATGCGGACTTCCCAAATATCCACTATGTGTTACCTGCTGAAGGAAGCATGCTTCATGCTTCCACATACAGACTTCCCAGCATGCTTCATGCTTCCACATGCAGACTTCCCAAGCCTGTGTCTGTACACAGGAGCAGTTTGAGCTAGGTAGGTGAATGCTACATGGGTGTAACAGCTAGTGCTTCCTTTATATGACACCCAAGTGGCAAGCCAGAGCTATTGACCTACCTCAGGATGGAGGAACCAGCTCTTACAGGACCTAAGCCAATAATCAAACTTGGGTCATCTGGGTCATAGTCTTCATCCCTCTGTTTAACAGGGTCAGGGATAGGAAATTAATTTCATGTTAAACATCAAAACTGCAGCATAGTAGGATAAAAAACTCTTCTAAAAATATAGAATCTGTTGCAATACAAAATATAAATGCATGTCAGTGTTAGTTGTTACATTTTATCTCTGCTGCACAGTAGGGTGTTTCCTATGTTCTTTTCTGATCTTGCTGTATTATGCATTTATTATAGTGAATTCTACAACAAATGTGTTTTTTTTTCCATTAAAAAATAAAACTGTTTAGCTTCAACGTACCAGCTGTCTTAAAGTATATCTGGCTATATAACCATGGTTATAGCCTTCAGAAAATTACTAACAAATAAATACAAACTTTGCTGGACATATTTTGCAGGTATTCAGAAGCAAACTGAATGACATACCTTTTTCAGGCATTCTTTTTTTAACCATCTTGTACAATATCAGCTTGAAGGTATAAGACTTCTGCACCGGAACACACACTGCCAGTGGTGACCTGTTTACTTAGTGCTCCTGGCACCACAGGGCCAACATGAAGAGGTGCAATATAGCAAGTGCTGGCCTTCTCTCTCATTTGTGGACAGGGAAAAGGATAAGTTTGAGTTGCACTGCCCCTTGTTAGAGGACAGATGGTTGTGTCACTGGTTCCAACTGACATTTTGGGTGGGATCTTGCAACACATTAGGTCTCTACATCTTGGAATGCACATGAATGCAGTACCTGCTAAGGTATACATTACATGCAAGGATCCATTGTGAGACAGGTGCTGAAAGGTAAAACCCCTCACTGTTCATGTTCATTTCTGACACCTGTGTACTGCTGCAGCCCCTCATGGTCAGCCTCTAAGCTGCTGTGGAATATACCTTTGCCTTAGCTGCAATATAACACTGAGGGTCTCCCAAAGCACTTATGTAATGGGCCATTGTCCACCACACTTGGTACTGTAAAGGCTGATCAGCACCTTCTATACAAGCTGAATTTGGCAGTTATGCAGGGGCTAGTGATAATGAGACACTGATACTTGAGTCGCAGTCTGATAAGGTAGACCACTCATCATCTCCAGTGGCTGAGAGGTCCTCCATGGTTCTGAGCATGAGCAATGCTCTTTTTGAGGCTGCAACAGTGCATCTGTGTGTGTTTCATTTGATGTGGGCCTATCCACCATTACAGAGTCTTGCAGGGGACCTGAAACCATCACATCTCACAACTGGCCCCTGACATGTTGGCAGTGCTCAAAGTCAATCAGAAATGTAGTGGGCTATCATACAGGCACAATCTGCTGAAAATCAGTCCAACATGGAGCTGATTACTGTGTTGTGTGATATCCATGAAGATGGGCAGTTCAGCTAAATAGCACCAATCGGTCTTGTGAGGTCTGTGATGGCACACGCTAATTCTATCTCCACCCCCATGAATAGGATTGGCAGTGCTGCCATCACTGTCCACCCTGGCAGTGTTGTCAGAGGTGAGGGTATGGTACTTAATTGAGGAACCATCACAGGTTACATAGTTCCCACCTGCATCTGGATAAGTATGCTTTCCCATCCCTTCTTATGGATTGTGACACCACCTAATCTTCAGTGGAAGACCTCTGCATGATCATACAACACCCAAGGTGATGGTCCTGTGATTACACACCATCCTTGTCTTTGAGACATCAAATCCTATTGCAACAAGAAGAGTGGCAGTATTTCGGAGTTACATGGTAACTCCCCCTTTCCATTATAGGAAAAAAAGTACCCACCACCTCAAGACTCCTGTCTCCATCTCAAGTCACCATCATATAGTGTCACCACCACTATTGCAGGAGGAAATTGCCTTTGGTACAGGGTACCTATCACTTCCAGATTCATGTCTCTGCCTCCACTGATAATCTTAATACCCACGATATGTCTCGATAAAGTATGTGTAGACATCTGCATATCATTATGTCCCTGGTCACCTGTGTACATGCTGATAAATGTGACCTACTCTATCCCCCATCATGTGTGGTGTGTGTGAGAATGTCTGATGCACAGTGTTGCTAAACCATGAACTGACCAGAATAGCCTAAGGTTTACACTTCATGTATCATGTCTGTGTGATACAGCACTGTCACTAGGAATTACTCAGGGCCCATACATCTGAACTTAATGTCCCTGCTTTGCCTGTGCAGTCATGTATTGTGCCCATTGCTATCTGGTTGTGGTTGTGTAGCTGCTGGTTGCTACTCTTCCACCACTCTCTCATCAGAAAATGGTCTCTGCATGTACTCACACAATTTGATTGTACCTATATCCTGGGGATGCCCAGCCTGTCCTCTTGCCAGTACATTACACAGCATGCAACATGCTAAGAGCATCCTAAAAGCTGCAGCAGAGTCATGCTGGAGTGCCCCCCAGACATGCTGAGACAGCAGAAGCAGGTTTTGAACAGGCTGGACACATGCACTGTGATATTATAGGTTTGGGCATGTTTGGTGTTATACTGGAGTTTAGATATGCTCTGCAAGTTCCATTTAGAGGTCATATGCTAAGGGCTTCAGTGGGTATCCAGTGTAACGTACAACAAAAGATCAACACATGAAGGAGAGGTGAATACATGTGGATGCCTGTCCCCATGAAGTCCCTACCAGCATAACCCCTTCACCTCTTAACAAAAAGTAGATCATGCTGACACTCGCTAAGCAACAAACACAGCCTCAATCAGCCCCAACAATATCCTGGGTTGCCTTCTAAATAGATATGATATGATCTATCAGGACCACTTGAGTCAATTTTCAACTACAGTCTCAAAAAAGGTTATGTACCACATGAATGGAGGACTGCAACCATTATCCCTCTTCACAAAGGTGGGCCATCAACTGACCTCAGAAACTACAGACCCATTAGTCTGACTAGCCTAGTATGCAAAGCCATGGAATGAATTATTGTGGAAATGATCAACAGAGACATTAGCAACTTACAGATCCTAGACCCATCCCAGTTTGGTTTTGTCAAAGGAAGGTCATGCCTACTTAACCTTGTAGATTTCTTTGAGAGGATCACCAAGGCAATGGATGAGTAGAAAAGGAGTGCATACCACCTAGCTAGACCTAGCTAAGGCATTTGATACAATATCCCACTCAGGTATTGTTGACAAGCTCACTGAACTAGGAATAAATCCTTATATAACTTACTGGAATGCCAGCTAGTTCACTGATAGGACTCAAGATGTCAGGATTGGTGAGACCACCTCCACCAAGAGACCAGTCACTATGCAGAGTACCTCAGGGCTCAGTGCTGAGCCCGCTCCTGTTTGTCATCTACTTCTCAGAGGTCAAGGCTAATGTCAAGGGCTTCTGGCTCACCAAGTTTGCAGATGACTGCAAATTGGGAGTTATAGATTTGCCCATGCAACATCATGCAATGGGGTCTAACACAGACAAAAGACTGGTACCACAGCCATGGATTAAAGCTCAATGCCAAGAAGTGCATTACAGTGCCTTCTGGGAAAAAGTCCACCAAGGTTAATTACTCCATTGATAAGACACTACTAAGAGTTGACACAGTAGTTAGGGGTCCGGGAACATATGTAGATAGTAATCTGTACTTTGACCAACACATAGCCAAGGTAGTAAGAAAATCTTTTTATGTCACCCAACTTATAAGTAAGGGTATGGCATCCAGGTCCAAGGAAGTTATACTACCACTCTACTCATCCCTTATCAGACCCATCATTGAATATAATATCCCCTTCAGCATGTACCTGACTAGGCATATGCAACAGTTGGAATGGCCACAGAGATTTCTCACCAAGAAAATCCAAGGTATTAACACATTGTCCTATACAGATCACCTTACAGCCCTGTCTCTATACTCAGTCTCCTACAGGTTACTTAGAGGTGATCCATGCCTGGCATACAAGGTATTCTTGGCTCCAGCTCTGATTGGACCTTTTGCTCATCTGCAAAAAATGGCCAGCATCAGAACCACAAGATCCAAGGATTTAAATTTTGCTTGTGAGATAAATAAGACATGCTGGCAAGACAGATATGTGTCTCTGAAGATCCCTATGCTCTGGAACAGGCTCCTCATCCATGTGAAGTGGAGTCCATCCCTAATCCTATTTAAGCATAACCTTGACCAATGTATGGGAATTGGTCCTCATGTCTCTGAGAGACAGCAGAGTAATGCCCAAACTAACATACCCCCATACACACATAAAGGTGCAGGGCTTGATTCTGACATAGGATAATTGGCTAGGCTTAAAATAGACCACAAGGGCAGATAGCCTAGTACCATAATTCATGACTTCTTAACAACAATGAATGTCCCACTTCACAAGGGTAGACCATCAACCAACCCTGGAAACTACAGACCTATTATTCTGACTAGTCTAATATGAAAAGCCATAGAATTAATTATCATGGAAATGATCAACAGAGACATAAGCAACCTTCAGACACTGGGTCCAACCCAGTCTGGCTTTGTCAAGGGAAGGTCATGCATACTAAGCCTGGTGGACTTCTTTGAGAAGATCACTAAGGCAATGGATGAGGGAAAAATAGTGCATACCACCTATATGGATCTGGCGAAGGTATTCAGTACAATATCCCACTAGTGTATAGTTGACAAGCTCAACAAACTGAGCATAAACCCCTACATAACTTGATATATTGCCAAATGGCTCACAGACTGAACCCAGAAAGTCAGAACTGGTGAGTCTGCTTCCAGTAAGAGAATGATTACCAGTGGGATACCTCAGGGCTCAATGATGGGACCACTCTGAGGTAAAGGCAAATGTCAAAGGTCATTGGCTGACCAAATGCACAGCTGACTGCAAATTGGGAGCTATCATACATTCCTCCCATGACACAAGCATCTTTGAAGAGGGTCTAAAACAAAGAAATGACTGGTGCCAAAGGCATGGATTAAAACTCAGTACCAAGAAATGCATTAAAGTGCCTTTTGGAAAAACTGCTACCCAGGCTAATTACTTCATTTATAAGACACCCATAAGAGCTGAAGTGGTAGTCAGGGATCATATGTAGACAGTAATCTGGCCTTTAACCAACATGTCACCAAATAGTAAGAAAATCATTCTATGTCACCCAACTTATAAGTAATGCCATGGCATCCAGGTGCAAGGAAGTCATAGTGTCACTTTATTTGACACTTATCAGACCAGTCATTGTGCATAATGCCCTCTTCAGCATGTGCCTGACCAGACAAATGCAACAGTTGAAATGCCCACAAAATGTCCTTACCAGGAAAATCCAGGGTATAAGCACATTGTCCTATATAGATTTCCTTAAAGCCCTATATGTCTATACTCATTCTTCTACGAGTTACTGACAGGTGATCTATGCCTAGCATATGAAGTACCCTCAGAGCCAGACTTGATGGACCTTTTGCAACAGCACCAGAAGTGCTAGTTCCAAGGATTTAAACATTGCTTATGGCATAAATAGAACATGGCAGTGAGACAGATATGTGTCTCTAAGGATTCCCATGCACTAGAATAGGACCCCCATCTATATGAAGCAGAGTCTGTCTCTAACTCTTTTCAAATAAAATCTTGACCATTGATTGGGAAATCGAAAATTCACCCCAGTCTGACGCCCATGTCTCTGATAGACAGGGTCCGACAGTAAATATTCCCTAACTACATAACCCCCCACTAAACCTTTAGCTAAACCTTAACTAACATACCCCCCTCCAAACAGGTGCCCATGTTACATTGAGACACAATTGGGTTGGGTTGCATGGCTAGGCTTATAAAGGCCCTGGTGGTCGTTCTCCTAGTATACACACATGAACCTATGAACCTATAAGCTGTGCTCCCTTTTAATTGCCTAGTGCTGATTGATGCTACTTTGTTTAGTTAATGCATGCAGAAAGTTAAAAGATTGTGCTATGATTTTTAAGTGAAATATCTGACATTTACATGCATCTTCCCTGAATCATGACTCCATAATCACATTCTTCAAAAATGTTAGTATGCATTTCTTCTATGTGTTGAAATTAAAGCATTTAAAGTGAAATTGTACAAATGTTTGGTAATGTATTTTAATAACGTGTTTTTGTTTTATGTTTGAGAACTTGAACTGCAATAATAATGACAATAATACCCAGGTAGGCCCACTGTCCCTTTTCAGGGGTAGCCCATGAGCAATGTATTGTTACGTGACCTGCTCAAGGTCACACAGTAGGCAAATGAGGGCTGAGGGAATCAAACTCTGTATCATAAGAACTGTAGCTTGTAGCCTTAACCCTCTGTGGCAACTGCTAGTCTCTCCTTGGAGCTCATTATAGGAAAATATAAACTTACTCCAAAACTGCTGCACCTTGGGATATTCCCTCTCCTTCAAAGTACAGCAATCTCAGCTTTAGTGTGTATAAGTAGCGAGGGTGTGCTGGGTACAGACCTCCACATATGCAGTGTAGTACTTTTAATTTGTAACAGTTAATTTTGCACTTTACTCTTAATTTAATAAAATAGGACTTATTTTTTGCAGTTTTGAGATCAGCAGTATCGAGTCTCAAACTTCCAATAGGTTACCCAAACTGCCACAGAAAGAAGGCTCTGTGATTTTCAGGGGAAGAGTTCTCTGAAAGGTTCTCTAAAATATTATTGCCTTTTATTCTTCTGTACCAAAACTCTTCCTGTAACAGAAACAGCTTTCTTCCTCTTTACCACATCCCTCTACTAACCAATGAATTCAGACTTCTATCCTCCTCTTGCCTATAAGCTTACAAATAATAACACACATTACTTTACCAAGCAAAGACCCCCACTTTGTTCTGGCTTCTATCCAAAAGCCATTGCCTAAACTTACCACAGCTGTCTGGAATTCTACCTATCCCAACATCTGTAGCCTTCTCTCCCAACAATGTTTTAAGAAATCCCTTCTTTCTCAGCATACATCCTCCACACAATGTGAATATTTTACACCTAGCTTTCCCAAAGTCTTACTATTGCTAAGCATAACACTAGCAATTCCTTTGATTCCCACCATGCACATCAATAGGAATCCCACCAATCTCCTATTCACATCCCTAGTAATGCCATTTATCCCCTATGTCCATCCCTATTAATCTATTTTATCCCCACCATGGGTATCCCCTGTAATCCCTCTTATCCCATATTTACATCCCTGGTAATCCCTCTTTTCCCCTATCCACATCCCTAATAATCTCTTTTATACTCATTATGCATATCCCTAGTAATCCATTTTATCCCGATATATATATATATATATATATATATATATATATATATATATTAGTCTTTCATATCCCCACCATGCACATCCCTAGTAATCCATCATATCCCATATGCACATCTACAGTAAACCAACTAATCTGCTATACACATCTCTAGTAATCTTGCTTAGACTTTATGCACATCCCTGGTAATTCCTCGTATCTTCTGTCCACATCTCACGTAATCTGTTGTTCCCTATTCAAATCCCTAGTAATTCCTCTGTTCTCCCTATGCACATCCCTAGCAATGCCCTCATATCCCCATGCATGCCCCTAGTAATCCATCTAATCCGCTATGCACATCCCAAGTAATTCCTCTTATCCTCCAGTACATCCCTATAATTCCTCTCTTCCCCTTATGCTCATTGCACATAATACATCGTATTCCCACCATACATATTTCTAGTAATCTCTCTTATCCCTTATGCACATTGTTAGTAATCCCTCATATCCCACTATGTACATTCTAGTAATTCCTTCTTTCTAGGCACATCCCTAGTAATCCCTCTTATCCCCACCATACATATCCACAGTAATCCCTCATTTCACCTGTGCACATTCACATTTTAACATGGGAAAACAGTCAGTTGGCCACCAACACAAATAAACCGAAGCAAATAAAACCCACCCAAGGTGCTGCACTGCCCCCACACACCCCTAACTAAATCTACCAACACCAAATTTGCACTACAGTGTGGAAAAGGGCAAAGTGCACCACATTGGTCAACTGGCTCTTTTTCCATGTTAAAATTACAATGTTCTGAACATTCGTTAAAGTGAACGTTTGGTCTTGTCATCTCGAGCATATGCAGTTCGGTGTTATGGTAATTTGGTCTACAGAAGTAGACCCATATTTATTTTTATATATATATATATATATATATATATATATATATATATATATATATATATATATATATATACAAATAAAACCGAGAAAACGCGGGCGAAGAAAATTATTAAAATAACAAAAAAACTTCCGAAGGCATCTGTAAAATGTAAATAAAATAGGTTAACACAAGAAGAAAGCATGCAGAAAGTAGAACCTGTGATTGAGCATGCTTTCATTCTTTATTTATTTAAGAACTTCATCAGAATAAATAAACTGTGCAGATTACAAAGTTAAAATAGTGTAAGTAAACAAATAAAAATAATCTTGTCCAATCAAAATCACATTTCATCCCCTTTAAACATGATGGAAGTGTAATTCTCAAAGTTCAATTGCCCATAAATATGCATGAGGAGGGCGTAACAAACAGAAAACAGAGTAGTATGTATATATATATATATATATATATATATATATATATATATATATATATATATATGTGTGTGTGTGTGTGTGTGTGTGTGTGTGTGTGTGTGTGTGTGTGTGTGTGTGTGGTGGTATATGTTGATGATCTAGATGCACAACCAATGCATTTTAGGCAGTATATGCCAGCATTTTTAAAGTCAAGGTGATGAAAAACTCTCAAAACTGGAAAACAAAGATCGTAAAAGGAAATGATTTCCTTTTCTAATCTGATCATTAAAATCCCACCACACATACAGATGCCATTTGTTTAAGCAGTAGTAGTGTAATCGAAAGGGTTTTTCTAAGGCAAGCAGCAGGGATAGGGATAGCACTCATTTGTGAGGTGGACAGGGCCTGCAACATATTGTGTGATTTTGTCATCCAAATGTCTTGTAACTGTTTTTTGTTCAAGCCATGGTTACCTAACCAGGTTTGAGCTAAAACGCCAGAAGGTGCTCACCCAAGAGACTGATTAATGCCGGATATGACTAATTATATGATCCTTCCAATGTCAGGGAAATACCTGTTTTCAAGATAATACTGAGACTTGTATTGCCTGTTAGTATTTTGCATTTGGAACTATTTTTTGTCATGAAGGAAGGGAAACGTGCAGCGTTCTGTGCATTTATTTGCTGGTAGTCAGTTAGCACTCTCTACTGCCTTTTGTTTGTTTTCAGCTTGCTTTAATTTCTGCTGCATTTTATGGTTCTGCTTTTGTACAGGATCATCTCTGAGCATCCATGACCATGCTAAGCTGCCCTAAATCTAAGCCAGTCAGTGCCTTTTAGCAATAGTCTACACACCAAGGAATTTCAAACGAGTTATTGTGCTGGTATTTTATTACACCATTCCCTTTATCATTGTACTATATACTCTCCCATATATTGTATTATGTCATAAGGTCCAAGTCATGCCTGAGGAAAGACCTCAGATGGATGCATTACCTGATTAATAAATAACTTGTCTTCCATGTATTTATCTTGCTGCCCTGTTGAGGTAATTGTGCTGTTATACTGACTGAATAGTGCTACATTTCAGTCACTGCACTGTTAAAAATTGTCACCCCTCAGTGTCTTCTGTTCTGTCTTATACAGTAAGCTGTGATTTTAATATTCTTACCACACTGCTGTATTCAAAATTAGTAGCTGTATTGCCCTATCATACTCACTAAGCTCTTTTTCCCTAACCCTCTCCAGGGTCAAACTGCGACCCCCTGCTTGTGTTGCTCTGTTGTACACGTTAGGCTGCGTTTTATTTTTGGATCACTATTATTGCTTAAATACCCTGTTCTGTACCAAGCCATGTTCAGTAACTAGCATACTATTTTAGGTTCGCTGCACTGTGCCGAGCTGAGCAGCTCACCCTTGTACAGTTCTTGGTAAGACCCATGCGGTGGTAATGCTGTAGACTACGGTGCAACAGGTCCTGACTCTTTTTGTGGCTAAAATGGAGATGCACTCAGCTCTTGGCCCTCTGTTTCCACCATAATAGCACCAGGCATTTTACTGTAGTGTAGCAACTGCCATGTCCTTACTGAAAATACATTGCTGTTGCCCAAACAAGACTCGATATGTTCATAGGTAAATACCAGGCTAGCTGTGCTTGCGAGCCATTTTAAGCATTGCCAGTTTCCCTTAGAGGTGAAAATCAAACCCTGTACTTTGTGTCTATGAAGTAAAGACCTTAACCATTATGCCAAACCATAAATGTGAGAGATACAATTGCTCATTAAGTCCACTGGCCTCACACTTAAGATCAAGACATGTTTGTTATGCACCCCATTTTCTCAGAGAGCACCCACTTACTTATGATGAGGTGCTTAAAGAGTCATTCCACTAGCCTCCAAGAATTAAAATACATAGAATTACAGCTAAGAAACCTCATCCATCAGGCCAGGACACACCACTACCAACACCGCAAACTTCAGCAGACAATACGTATACCTCTATGAGCCACATGGGTGCCCTTAAGGTACACTAAGTATTCAGCATTGCAAGGTAATATTTTCGTAGTTGGTGAATCTATCTTAAAGCATAAAGGTACCACCCTCACAATGCTAGATAAGAATAAGGTGAGAGTCTGCTTCTTTTCTGAAGCAAAGATCCTCAATTCTAGATAAGAACAATGTGAGAGTCGGCTGCTTTTCTGAAGCAAAGATCTGGGGTATTGCAAAACCTATTAGAGTTTGAGCATCCTTACAAATATAACTATGATCTGGAGGCGACCCCACATTGGGGTGAATTACCTTAAGCACCACACCTAAAGGAAGATGCAGAACAATATGATCAAACTTGTGCATGTGTCTGAGGTATGGAAGACATTGGCCTTGAGTGGTGTTTTGCCACAACCTAGAAAGAGGCCTGTAATCAATAACAACCTAATTGGCTTTAGTAAGTGGCTTAGTAGATGTTATCACTCAATGGGACTCCAGTATGTGTCTGCCCAGGGTGAGATGGCTGACACACTCACTTACTTTGCCATGGATGATCTGGATCTCTCTTATCCAGGTGTTCATATTCTGGTTATGATATTTTCTTCCCCAGGAGTTCCTCATGTAGGTAGAATCAGTCTCCTGTGCATTCTGATCTAGCAAATTCTAATTCAGAACATACCATGATTGCTTATATTCAGTGGAAGAAGCCTTAAAAACAACATACTCAAACTTGAGGTCTTCCTGCAATTTGCTAATGTACGTATATGTGTAGTTACAAAAAATGGCATCACTGTGTAATGAGAGCAGTTCCTTGGTTTCTGAGTTCAGCATTTATCATACTTTTAGACCTATGGACAGTCGCAAGGGACTGTCAGTCTTCATCACAGACCCCACTCCTCATTTGACAGCATATTCCTCATGATCCAAATTTTGAACTTCTGGAAATTGAAGTCATCATAAACAAATTTAACTACTCCTCCACTGTCAGCTATAGAGCTCCCTCCATAACCTCTTTGGACCTTAATACTATCTCAACTCCCTAACTGATAATCTTGTAAAACCTAATATAATTATCTTAGATGATTTAAATTATCCAGCAATGGAAAAGCTTACTTAGACAGCAGCATGGAAAATGTCCAACCCTTTCTCAACTTTATCAAGGTAAATTTCCTAGAATAATTAGTGAAAGCACTTATCAGGAGAAAACATATTCTGGATATTAATCTTACTAATATGATCTCGGTTTTTACAACTCCATGAGTACCATCCTCCCCTATAAAATGTGATCACAAGTTGATGATTTTGTCATATGAAAATGACAGAAATACCCAAACTAATACTTTAGGCCCATCAGTTATTTAACCTTATCTGTAAAGCCATGGAATGTATAATCTCAGAGTTCATTAAAGCTGACATTGATAACCTCTTAGTCCTGGGCCCTCATCAATTCAGCTTTGACATAGATGGATCCTTTCTCCTTAACATTACAAACTCATTCTTAAAGAAATGCAGGTATCATCGACAAACTCATGACCCTAATATTAACCCATGCATAGTCAGGTTGGTAGCAAACTGAATGACAGACAGAGCCCAAACTGTCAGAGATGCAGACACCACTTCAGAAGATAAATAATTTCATAAAGTCAAAATTTATTTTGTCAAATACCAGAGAATCAAGAAGTGTGGGTGAAAATTTAAACTTTCCTTCAACTGGCTGGAGACAATGCTGCTAAGGAATTTAATACATTTCATCTTATTACAGAATAACAGACTGACTTTCCTGTTATTAAAGACTTTAGTACTGTGATCCCAAAAAGAACTTGTTATATATTAATTTGTTTTTTTTTTTTGTAGAAACCAGTATTAGCAATAATCTATTAAGACTTATGTGACTAAACTGGTGAGTAGAGTTAAGAAATGTGAATTTTGTCAGCTATATATTTCACTTCTGAGAAATAGAATTGTCTGTGGTATTAAAACCGACAATGTAAGAAGCAAACTTTTGTCAGAGACCAAATTAAAACTGGGTAACAATGTGAATGCACGTTGAGGAGCAGAACTCACTAGAATGCAAATGAAAGAGGTCACTAAGAGTCTGTACGTGTGTAAAATTAAAATGAAGGTAAAATCTGCTAATAGTAAACAAAATAATTCTCTCAGGGCAAAGTGCAATGTGAAATACGTTTCAGACATTGGCAGTAATACAAGGGTCAGATGGCACAGTTAAAAGTGAAGTGAGTTCACCTCAACAATCAGCATTTTGTTAGAAATGTGGCTATCAACATGATAAGGAGCCACATCCAGTACTTCATACCAAATGCAGAAAGATATGGTTTGCATAACCATTTTTCTCAAGTATATAAATCTAGAGAAAAGAAAAATGTCAGAAAAATGTTTTGCAAGTGAGTAATGCAAATAAGACTAATGACTCTATAGTTGCTGACTTAAATGGTTCTTTGACTCATATAAATTGAATGCAGATCATTGATTTATGAATGGTGTGGCGTCTGTGTACAGACTGTATGTACTATTTTTTTACTGGACATATGAACTCACCATTGTCGCCATGATTAAAAATCACTTGATTCAGAAAGTGTTTATAAATGGGAGATGTATCTCTGCTAAACTTGATACAGAGTACCATAGTGGAATGAAGTATTATCACAGCTGAGATTGTGCTCAGGGAACTGGTCTTGAAAGATTCAATGACAGAGTCTTAAGCTTCATTGCTGACTTATTCTGGTCAGAAAATACAGTTGTTGGGTCAGTCAGAAAGAACTTTGTTGTGTGCATAAAAGCAAAACATGCAATTTACTGTTTCGTGTTAATTTAATGTAACAAACAAATAATATCTTAGGCAGATTAACTTGTGAGAAGTAGTGCATAGTATAGTGAATTTACAGTGTGCAGGTGTAAATGCAGAATACTACAGGGCACACTACAGTCAGCATGACTCACAGATTCACAGGGACTATGACTGAATGTTTTTGAAGTCAATGTCTCACAAAGAACATTTTATATTATTTTAGTTATTTGTTAACTGAATAAGTCAATTGGATACAAGTGCTCTTTTGCAGGGGCAACAACCCCTGTAGCACTTCCTGGTTAGAAGATATGCTCGGTCACACAGTTTGAAAGTTGAAACTGAAATAACCAAACCCAGGACTACAGGAAGAAGCTCATTACCAGCCATATCCTGTATCCTTTGAGTTAAAATGATTTGCATGTTCATGAAATTGATGATTTGTACATTCACAAAATTCTTAGCTTTCATGCTTGTGCAGTAGATCTTTACCAGATTTCTACAGTCTAGCCTGTTAAGCATAGCAAGTAAAGTACAGTACGTAATGAGGTGGGGTCACGAAATGCAACAATACATTAACCCTGGTGTTTCAGTTGATATTTTTGGATAATATGCCAATATGTTCAATGGTTTGGGATGCATACACTCCGAGATTTCTCCTGTATTTCATGCACCATGGAACATACCAGTGGCATTAAAACAAATGATTGTAAACAAACTGAAATGGAAGAAGGATGCAGATGATTATGACTGAGTCTCCAATCATAATCAGCTTATATGTTTATGACAGGGATGCAAATAAAATCTTGAGTTAAATCTTGGCATCCACACCAAGAACACATAATAATGGGCTATGAGTGCTGACCCAATCTTAATTAATTGTATTGCATGAAAAAAAAAAAAGAAGAAAGACAGGCAGAGAAAATGTAAATCAGCACTGTCAGCAGCGTATCTCGCAGTTATGTGGGGTCTATATCATATTGCCGTATGTTCAAATATCGAACAGCTACAATGTCGAAAATGCCATTCAGCGAAAAGTTTTTTCTGAGATCGCCATACAGTGAGGATCAGAAAATTTGCCATTTCCTCACTGTAGTACGATCTTGGAGTTGGTATATATAATTAGCAGGAGGTGTGGGGGGTGCAGCCCCCCACAAGAACAGTTTCGATGAATGGCATTTTCGATATTGTAGCCATTCGATATTTTGAACATACGATAATATGATATAGACACATTACGTGGCTTAAGAATTCTTGAAAAACCAAATATAATGGTAGAAAAAAGCATCAAAAACAGGGATAGTTATAAATATTGTTATAATTCACTTAAAAAGTTAATATTAGAAGAGGTGTTGCATCAACCCTAATTTTCTGGACAATATCAAGTATGAAACTTTAATGTCTGCCATTACTGACTGATAGTAATCCTCATTGATTTACCAGACATATCAAACATTTTATAATGGGCATAGCAAAAATGTAAGACAAAATCAGGGATCCTCAGCAAAATCAGGGGCTGTTCAAGAGTACAGCAGGCAGAAATGAAATGCGCCTTTGGGAGAAAGTAAAACAAATTTTGATAGCTATTATACACTTCACTTTGCCATTGTTTCTGACAACTTTTAAAAGCTGTGTTCAGCTTCTGTTGCTGTTTTTTCCTGGTAGGCACATTTCACTGTTTGTTCCTAACATGAAACATGATCTTAACAGCCCTTAGGGTGTGTTAACATGCTTTTGATAAACAGCACTAGGTGCTGTTAAGATTGTATCTCACACTGCAGAACAGCATAAGAAGTTTGTATTTTTCACATTTTTGGAGTGTAATCATGACACTCAGTGTACTATGTGAGTTATTGCTAACCAGTCACTAGCATATATACTACATTATACCCAACACTGACTATACTGTACTTTTTACTGCCTTTTACTCTGCACAAAACTCCCAAAAAATCCACACAGCTCTAAATAAAATAATCAGATGTGTTGTCTTCACAGATGTCAAGCATCATCGCTGCATGTTATATGAAAAGGCACACTGGTCGCACATTACAAAAGATCCACTTATCTAATATATGTTAATATTTAAGTCTTTAAAGCTAAGTTGTTGCCCACCCCTTAAAAAAACTTCAGCTTAGTGAACAAAGCTGCTCATTTAGGGGAACCCAAGAGCATTCACTCTGGTTAGATTTAGATTCTAACTTGCCAATGGAGAGAAAGACCTCTTTACAACAGGATCCACCATACAGAACCAACTATGTACAAACCTAAACAACTCTGAACACTCTGGAAGCATTCAGAAAAACTTTAAATAGTATTTGCATAAAGAACCCAAGTGTACATTTTTTGTGACACTGGCTAGCATTCCAGCTTATTTATCGTCTAATCATTATACCTGTTTATTTGTAAATAGAAAACTACATAATGTGAATACCTTTTTGGAAAATGCACAGTATGTCATAGAGGAAATGGTATAACGTGAATACATTCCAGTGATATATAACATCTTATCACATTCTTATAAAATAGTTACTGTGGTCGTATGCCTGGTTTGTGATCAAAACAGTCAGTAGGCCACTTCACCTACCCAATTATTAAATTGCAACAATAAAATAATACTAAAAATAAATAAATAAATAAGCCTTACTCTGTGGGTCAAGCGTAAGATGACATTGGTCAAAACAGATAAAATTCAAATAATAAAATGGCAACAGATGTGCTTACCTACCTTATTTCCATTCTGATAAACTGGTCAATAACAGAGAAATATGTACTCTCACACTGGTCAGAAACAAAACATTTATCATTCCCCTGCACAAAGGTGGAAATTCCACCGAATTCTCCAACTATAGGTCTATAGTTATACTATCTCTTCTATCTAAGGTTCTTGAAGAATGTATCCCTTCTCAGCTTCCCAACTACCTTATCAACAATAATCTTTTTTCTCAAACTCAGCATGGTTTCTATCCCCAACATTTTATAAATGCTGCCCTCCTCAGTTTCACTAATACCATAAACTTTCACAGAAGTACAGGTAACCTTGTATCGTCTCTTTTCTGAGACCCGTCTAAAGCCTTTTATAGTTTCTCATCAAAAGTTACCAAGCAGTTGTATGTGATGTGATAATTGCGTTAATATCATCTTAATTGCTGAGGATGTATTTTATCTATAGAAGCTGATTGGTTACATATGGTATTGGAATGTAAGATAATATCTCCTTTTTGAAAATATATGAATAATTTTACTCAAGCATTATGGTCGGACAGATATAACATTTCCAAATATATAATTTTATTTAATGTTCCAGTTCCTGCAATTATTCACAAGATACAAGTGCCTCTTCTTTGGGCTATTCTAGCCATAGCTAGGAAAATAATTGCAAAAAATGGAAAAACAAAACTACTCCTTCATTTGATGAATTTATTAATTTAGAAAAATTGTTTGTAAAAATGCTTGATTAACTATAAAGATGAGAGCTTCTAATATCACATATTCTTATAAATTTTGGCTAAAACTTAAGACTCTTCTTGAAAATTATTGATTGTTTGAAAAATGTATTATTCTTTACATACAGTTTACTTGTTATAGACCTTTATAAATAGTTAACACATTTGTTTTCTTATCATGTTCAGACTGTTATATATTTTTTTATTTGGCATTAAAATTTCAATAAAAAGTCTAAAAAAAGTTAGTAACCAAAACTCTCTTCTTTAGGACTTGATCACTCATCCCTCTTATTGTTTCAGAGATACCTCTGTCAAATAGGCAGCAAGCCATAAAATGGCAAAACAGATACTCAGCATTTCTCCCTGTCTCTGTAGATATTCCTCAATGATAAATCCTGGCACCATCACTGTTTAACATCATTATAAATGATCACACTGGAACCAAGCATGCCAGCAAGGTGCAATACGCAGATGACCCTACCCTTATCTGTTCAGTTCCTAATGTACTGTACCATCAGCAGGTCACTCAAGAGTCCTTCTTATCTACTGTGTCATGGTTACACACCTCCAACCTAATCATAAATGCAAAGAAAACCTAGTTAATGCTATTCTTACCAAAACAATACTAAAAACAAAAACAAGGTTTTAAATTACATCAAAAGCCAATACCACAACAGAAAAAGTAACAGAGATTAAATTGCTGCTACAATCAATGAAAAACCTAAAATGTAAGCATTATATTCTTCAATCCATTATAAAACACTTCAAGCACTTTATCAAGCTAGCCCATATCTCTCACAATCTGGTAGGAAAACCATAGCTTCATCCTATCTTCTCACATCACATCTTTATATAACTCCCATTCTTATTAACCTGCACTCTACATATATGAAGAAACTGGACACACACTATAATAAGAGAGCTAAATCCACAACTAACCTTCCATCCAGAACACATCACTGTGTTGCCCTTAAACAATTACACTGGATTGAGCTTCCACAATATCACTCCTACACAGGACTAGAAATTGTCCCTCTTTAGACAATGCTACTCACCTAGAAGGGAACTGTGCTCAGGAAATAAATGTTTCCTAATTTCTAATAAATCTAAAACAATAAAACATGTCTAACTTTTATTCAAGCTATGTCACTAAACAGTGGAACAACACATCAAATGAACCATGACAGCTAGAAGAACTGAAATCCTTTAAAGCCACACTCAAACAATACTTGTCCGACTCTTGGTTATACTCCTGCTCTGAACCTGGACAATCATACCACCCCATCATCCTAACTGTATATTGTTATACACATTCTCTTTTATACTTGTATATAGCCAACATATGAATTTCTAGCCCATATTTTTGTATACATCACATGCATGTTATTTCATTTTTTTCTTTTGTTCATACCTACATATGTTTTTGGAACTTTTTGCATTTCTCAAACCCACTTTGGGTAGTTTAAACACTGCAATCATATGCTATGTTTCTAATCTTTTATGTTTTAATATATAAACATGGAGCTTTTCTCCCTTGGCTTCTGCTGAAATGGGGTATTGACCAGATGGACTATCCTGGTCAACAAATGAAAATAAATAAATAGAATAAATATATACTGACCCACAAAATTTAAAAACCAGTCTCAAGAAAATAAAACTCCTTAAAAACAGTTGAAAAGTGATCACTATGATACCCATATCCAAATATTTTTCTTTGACTTGATGCTAATCAGGGCTTCCAGCAGACCAAGCAATATACAAATAGCTCAAGGCTACCGTCAATACATCTTTTGGGAGATACAGATTTTTAAGAATGCCATTTACAACTTCATCAGTTCCAGAGGTATTTTTAGAGAGCTGTGATACAGATCATATAAGGCTTATGGGTGAATCATCAGTTATAGGTAATCAGTATAATTTACCTGGCCATATGTATAAACCAGCCAAGTCACTCACCTTGATAAAAAAAAAAAAAATTAAAGGCAATTGCCCAGATGAACCATTCTTCTAACAAACACCTATTGCTAAGATACTCAGTTATAGTTCAGTACCTGTTAAAAGTTATACTAAATCTGTATGAAGTAAAATAAATCAACACATTAAAACATGCCCTATTTATTTTGCAAAAGAGGTTTATTTCCATCATTCAGGTAATTCTGATGCTGCTTGTTTTGCAGATGTGCAACTTGTTCATCAGAATGGGATTGTATGATGCTTTGTAGGCCAGGCATAGACACCTGTCTGCTGTCTGTATGAGACTGAGTACAGGGGTAAAGCTTTGAGGCAGTTCTCATAAGGCATGTTGTTTGTAACCTGTTCTTTTTTGTGAGGAACACCTGTGGATGCTGCAGTTGTTGCATATGCCAGGTCAGGTATGTACCAAAGGGGGAAATGTACTTAGTGATTGGTTTGATGAGGGCCACGTACAGCAAAACAATAACATCCTTAGACCTAGGTGCCATGCCCTTGCTTATAAGCTGAACGACATAGAATGATTTCCTTACTACCATAGACACATAATGATCACTGTTCAAAGTTCAGGTCACTGTCTACATGCATTGCCAAACCTCTGACCACTGGGTCTGCTCATAGGGATATATAATGTCTATGTGGTAGTTTCCAGAGGTAGATGACCCCCCTCCAAAGGATGCTATTCTGCATTTCGTGTCATTAAGACTGTGGCTGTGGCACCAGCCATTGGTCTGTGTCAGGCCATCTTGGAGAAGGCTAGTTGTGTATTTGGAGTATTTTATGACTGTGCCTAGTTTTGCAATCATCTGCACACTTGGTCAGCCAGAGGCTCTTGACATAAGCCTTGACTTCAGAGATGTAATTGTCAAAAAGGAGCAGCCCTAATACCGAGCTTTGAGAGACTCCACTAGTGACTGATCTCTCTTTGTGGAGGTAGACTCCCCTATCCTAACTTCTTGGCTCCTGTCTGTAAGCCAGTTGGCTATCCAGTGGGTGACACAGGAGTTACACATAATTTTGAGAGTTTGTTTACAATGCTCAAGTGGGTTATTTTTATTAAATGCCTTGGTCAGGTGAAGTTAGGCAGTATGCACCATTTTGCCCATGTCATCTCCTTTGGTAACCTTTTTGAAGGAGTCCACCATTTTGAGTAGTTTTACCAATTCCATGATAATTCTTCCCATGCCTTTCCATACAAGACTAGTCAGACTTATTGCTCTACCTGCAGTTGCCCAGGTCCACAGATGGCCTGCCCTTAGTTTTGGGTTTAGAAATGGTTAGGCTATCACTGCTTATGCCAAACCTGCATAACTCCTAGTAGGCTTTTATATGGTAGACAAATGCAGGCATTTATATTAGAACTGTGTAGTTGTACCAGACCACACTATACATTTTGTAACAGTGATAGATGAAAAACACCTATATGTTTCTCTTTACTGGTGAACCATTTTCTGCTCTCTGCTCTTACACAAGATGCTATAAAAAATGTATCTTTGATAAAAAAAAATATGTCTTCATAAGAAAGGTAACCTACATCAATTCTGAAATTAGAACCTGTATACAACTTGATAGTCGTATGTGCTGCGGCTGTAAGTAGTGTGGGGTATGATCTGACATCATTTGGTAGACAAGTGCATGAAATGAAAGCCCATCACCTGAAATTTGAGCATAATGTGACTACAGTGCCAAACAATTACAAAAATATGTGATATTTGTTGTAGTGATGTGAAAAAGGTGTGGGACAATTAAAGATTTAAGTCAAAGCCTGGACTGCAAGAAAGCAGAGCAATTATATGAGCAAGTAATAATGTGCCAACAGTAAAGGCAAACAACAGAAAGACTCCTGGCAGACTAATATTAAACTGAGTGCTATGTGGTACTCAAGACCATTTGCCAAGCCCAAAATCACATTTCTGCTGCATCTGCTTCATGGTAATAACGTTCCTATATAGTTCTCTAATGTATAAATATGCAGTAAGAACTGACAGATCAAAAAAATGAGTTTATTTATTTATTGTCATTTGATTACTGGGAAAGTCCGATTGAGTAGGAGCTTATTTTCATGAAGGTCCAGGGAGAAAAGCTACAAAGGATTACAGAACGTTTTAAGAAAAATAATTTTACAGTCTTTAAAACCAATACAAAAACCAAATGCAGTTTAAATAATTATACCAGTTTAGACATAATATGAAAATATTGGTTAAGAATAGATATGTTATATTACAATGGTTTAACAGAGACATTTTGTCCAGTTTATAGAGAAGTTAAAGATAAGTTGGTATAATACAAACAGGAAATTGCAAAATGAAGTGAGAGAAAAAAACAGGCTTGTGGTATATTTAGAGAGAAAGCCGGGAGAGAGGAATTGATAGAAGTGAAGAAGTGAGTGAAGAAGGGGGAGTAAGGAGATGTAAGATATGAATATGTATTTTGTTCTCATTTAGAGATATAGTTTTCCAGGTGTTGAACAAGAAGAGAGACAGATTTTGGCTGGGAAGTCTTTCAGAATGGTTTTGAAGGATGGCAGGAAAGGTATAGACCTTATGGATACAGATAAGGAGCTCCAGGTCTTAGCAGAGTGGTATGAGTACAAACAATGTAGATAGTTTTGTGGACAGACAGGTTTTGGTCATTAGATCTTAATGACCAATTAAGAACATAGTTGTGTAGAATGTTATTTAGTGCTGGAGAAGCAGATGGAGTCTGGATAATTTTATAGGTAGTAAAATAAGCTGTGTACATTTTAGTTGAGGGGGTAGTTTTAACCAATTTAGACTTTTAGTGTTATACAATGGTAGATTCTGAAAGGGTATTTATTGCAAATTTAACAACTTTGTTATAGCATTGTTCAGGTTTAGATTTTTGTGATACCTTAAAGTTAGTAAGGATGGGAGCAGCATAAAGAAATGTGAGGAGGAGATAAATAAGGGCAAATGTAGGTTTATTTGTGTTGTTGAGAAAGTCTTTGGCTCTATAAATCATCCCTAGTTTTTGATGAGCTTTTAATATGCAATTTTGTGTACACAAGTCGAATTTAAGATAATCATGCACTTTCTTCCTAATTAATTTGCTATTAGAAGTGATATCAACGGTTGTATTACCAAGTGAGAGGACTTTACTTTTTTCATAGGAGAGGGATTTGAGGGAAAATGTACTATTTTTTTTTTCAGGGTTGAGCATGAGTTGTGAGTTACAAAGCCATGTTTCAGTCTCTGTTAAAACTTCCTGAGCAATTGTTTAGAGGTATACCACATTGTCAGATATACAAATAAGTGCTGAGTCATCTGTGTACTGTATTAGGGAGGCCTGTTGTGTGAATGTGTGGAGGTTGTTTCTTAGAATGTTAAAGAGGAGGGTGCCAAGGATAGAGCCTTGCGGTATACCAGTTGTGACTGAGAGGCATGGAGAGAAGATAGAGTGCCATTTTACCAGCTGATACTGGATAGGTAACCTTTGAAGCATAGAAGGGTGGGCTGAGAGACACCTAATGGGGAGATTTGAAGTATAAGTTCACTGTGACAAACTGTGTCGAAAGCTTTAGACAAGTCTAGAAATAAGGAGGACACTAGTTTGCCATTATTTCTGGCTTTATTGACAGTACCCTATATAGACAGGTTAGAAGTGCAGTGTTAGTACTATGGGAAAGATGAAAGCCATGTTATGTGAGGGATAGGAGCTCATCCTGCAGGAGATAATTTAGCAATTGTTTTTGAATACATTATTCAAGTATTTTGGAGAGGAGGCATAAAATTGCTGCAGGTCTAAAGTTAGTAATGCATTTTGAATTTCATCTTTTGTGCATAGGGATAATATGTGACTTTTTCCAATGAGAGGGAATGCAGAATTCCTGGAATGACCTATTATAGGGACTGAGACAGAGAAGGCAATGCTATTGGCTGCTATTTTAAAGTATCCACTTGGAAGGTCACCAGCTGAAGTGAAGCATGGTTTGAGTTTGTTTAAGCATAGTTTTATGCAGCATGTGGGCACAGGTTTGAATGTGAAAGTGGATGTGGTGATATGTGGCTGCTGGGCAGGGTTAGGATTAGATGTTGGGGAATCTTTGGTTAGAGATGCTGTACTATCTATGAAATAAGAGTTGAACTGAATTGCAGTTTTGTGTGATGAGTTATTAGGAGAGGAATTATTGTTGAATTTGTGGCCAGGATGCAAGATTTCTTTAATGGCTCAGCATTTTTTAGTGTCATGTTTACTTTTATTCTGAAAGTTTTTATAACAGGACCTGCTGGAGAAACAGGTATGTATCCCACAGACTACCCCATCTCTGGAACAGACTCCCCATTTATGTGAAGTACAGTTCCTCCCTAACCCAATTTGAGTGTAACTTGGAAAACTGGACTGGGAAATCTGTGGCTTGGCATCTATGTCTCTAATGGACACAGGCATCCTGTAAATGCTTCATCTCCCAGGCCCCTGCTTGTAAATGTTTCATCTCCCAAGCCCTTGCTTACATTTATCAAGGGTACCAGAACCTGTCAGAGATTTGGGATGCATGGCTAGGCTTAATAAGGCGCGTGTGGTCCTTAGCCTAGTAAACATCTATGAATACATTTTTTGTCTTCATTAACTTGTTTTAGTATGATTGTAAAGCATGACGTTTTTGTGATATTGTGGTGTTTTATATTTTTACTGTTCTTTTCATACTTTTTCCCTATTCTGCATTACCATTTGTTTTTTTTTTTTTTGCATAGTCAAATTTCATTATTTGTTTTTAGTCGCTTCCTTCTAGGAGATCCAAGGCTATTTAGGATATACAGGAAAGTTGCATTGAATTAAGTTGTAGCATCACCTAAGGGTAGGATTTTTAGGAAGTTCCACTTAATAGATGATAGGTCAGTAATGAAAATTTCTGGGTTAAACTCGGAAAGGTTGCATGCTGTTTTATAAACAAAGGTTCATAGGTTCATAGGTAAGTACTAGGCTATCTGCCCAAGGGCATCTGTAAGCCTAGCCAGAATGCGTTGGCTTTCGTTACCCCCTTAGATTAGTTCCCTGTGCCTCTGTCCAGCAGAGCCACTGCAGTGATCCCCAGGGTAAATTTTGTGTTTCCCATCCACTCATCAATGTTTCTCTTGAAGAGTGTTAGTGAGGGGCTCTGCCTAATGTAGATTGGAATCCTGTTCCAAAGCATGGGGAGTCTCTGGGACAGGAATCTATCCCTCCAGCAAGTCCCATTTATTGTTGTGGTGAGGTTTAGATCCCTAGAGTATGTGGCTCTTGGGGATTTGTTTTTCTTTTTAGGTGGAGCATGTCCATCAATTCTGGGTTGGACATGGCCTTGTATGTTTGGCAGCGATCACCTCTAAGTAAGCGGTTTGCAACCGAGTACAGTTGGAGTTTCTTCAGTCAGGCTGCATAGGGCATCTGTTTGAGGCCAGTAATCCTCTTGGTGAGGTACTTCTGTGGTCTTTCCAGCTGTTGCAGATGTCTTGTAAGGTACATCCCAAATGGGGTGCTGTACTTTATGATGGGTCTGATGAGTGATGAGTAGAGGGGCACAATAATCTCTTTTGTTCTAGATGTGAACTCTTTTGTGATTAGGTGGGCCACATAGAAGGATTTTCTAACCACCTTGGCAATATGATTATCAAAGGAGAGATTACTCTCTGCTTGGATCCCCAGATCCCTTATTACAGTTTCTGTATTTAAGGGACTACCAAGTATGTGGTATTTTGTGGGTACTTTGTTTTTTTCCAAATGGGATGACTATGCACTTTTTGGCATTTAGCTTGAGGCCATGATTTTGACACCAGGTATCCGTCTCAGTGAGACCCTTCTGGAAGATGTTTGTATCAGACAGAGTCTCAATTATGGCCCCCAGTTTGCAGTCTTCTGTGAACCTGGTCAGTCAAAGTCCTCCTGTACTTGCCTGTACCTCTGAGAAGTATATACCAAACAGGAGGGGTCCCAGGACTGAGCCCTGGGGGATGCCACCTGTAACCAGTTTAGACAACATGCTGCTAAAGTGGATGTGTGAGATGTCTGGATTTCATTTCTACAAGTCTTTTGGGTATCTAATACCATGACACCATTCCTACATCAAAGTATGGTTAATGTTCATGAAATTAGTATTGTTTCAGTCTTTGATGTTAGCCAGAAATGCTCTTTGCAGCACATACAATGTGCCAAGAGTGAACTCCTCCTGCAGTTCATATGGCATTACATGTAAAGATAACATATCTAGATACAACAGTAAGTTCTTTTTTATAAGACTCATTGCTCCTACTACTATTGAAAGTGCCTTAGTATCCTTCATCCACATTAAATTTCAGTAACTGACTAGTAAGTGCACTGCCTAGATGCCAGAAAAAAGAAATATAAAGGACCTGGAGGAAAATCAGCTACACAAGTCGAGAGAAAAACACAGACTGGGAAAAGTTGCTCAGAAAAAAGCAGTGCAAGTTCCAGACATGACTTCCAGTATCCTAGAGGAAGGTATAAAGCAGGTGCAGACAGACCTAGTTAAAAAAAAATAAAACACTGATGGAGTATATCATCACAAACAATAACAAGCTGGAAAAAATGGAAGAAACTTTGAACAGATATTCAGATAAGGTGACAGAAATGCAAAACTCAGAGGCTGAAATGAAGAAAAGTCTGGCTGAATATGAAACTGCACAAGAAGACATGTTTAAAAAATAATAGAATTAAAGTACAGACCACATAGGGAAAACCTTAGATTGTTCTGCTGCACCAGAGAAGCTGGAAGGAACAGACTGTATTAATTTTATAAAAGTACAAATAAACAACTGGACTGGTATTCCACAACAAGAATTGTTAATTGAAAGGGCACATTGTGTGTATGCTCCAACCCTGGCTATGAGAAAATAACCTAGACCTTTAATAGTAAAAATGCAATCTTACCAGCAGAAGGAGTGATTCTGACAAAACTGTGGCAGAAGGACAAAGTACTGAAAGTGGGAGATAGCAGATTGTTTTTGGAGAATGACTACTCATTTCACACCAGGCAGAAGAATAAATTGATTCCATTATATGGGGCATGCCGAGAAGCAGGAGTGAGATTCAAACTGCTATACCCAGCTATCCTCAAAATACTTTTCCCCTGGAGGAACAAATACATTTTTAATGAAATACATGCTAAGGAAGAAATACAAAGGTTTGTCCAACAAAAAAGTGAGCTGTGAAACAGAAAGTGATTCTGCTTCTTGTTCTTCTGGTAATAAAGACCACAGAGAGACTGTGCCAGTGAAACCTTTCCCAGTGCTTCAACAGAAAATGATTTAGAGAGAGAAAAAAGCACAGAAGTTGACTAGAAGACTTGAGAGTGCACTGGAGATAAAGCAGAGACAGGGTTTGGGAGATGGAGATGAACAGGAATAGAACAAAAAAAAAATCTGGAAATATTGGACTTTCTTGAACTTTGTTAAACTTGGATGGGACTCGAAAGCATACACCTTATTTCATGTCATTAATGTTTGGAGACTAAAATCAGTAACCTGGAAACTGACAAATGTGGGATTACAAAGCAATAATTATATTTGTGAAACAGGACAGAAAAAGAAAATCTGGAAATAGTAAACTAGTTTGGACTTTGTTAAACTTGTAGGGAACTCTAAAGCATATGCCATACTTCATGTCATTAATGTACGGAAAAAATACTCAGGAGAGAGGAAGAGGAGGAAGAGAGTTAACTGTAAGGAAAACATTTTTTTTCTTAACATAATTACTTAAGTGGTGCATAAATTTCTCTGCATGTTATAAAGTAATTTTTTCAGTTATTTTTCAGTGTAGTGGGAATACTAATGTAAATAGGTGCTTCTGTTTATTCTTTTTCTTTTTTTCTTCTTCTCTCTTTCTCTTTGTTAATTTTAAGAAATGCAGGCACTGCAATGTAAGAAATAATTATAATAAAAGGGTATCTGGTTAAAAGAGCATGACTAAAAAAAAATAGTGTGTTTTTCCTCATTCTTGCATAGGGGAATGACTGTGTTAGCTTTATATAGTAACAAGATTTGACAGAAAGCAAGTAAATGAAAAAAAATATTGAATATTATAAGGTCTTTTTTGTAGTAAATAGTCCTGTAACTGGTTCTCGTGTCACTGGCTGACAATCTGATAAAAAGAAACGGCTTGGAGAAACTCTTTTCTGGAAGCATTCAAGTGTTTCCTAGCTAGGAGTTCTATAAAGATAGGTAAAACCAGATAGCACTTAATAGAATCACACGCTCTACCATGCATCTTAGCATGGATATGCTTTCTTTCTGTTTAGCTCAAGTCTGTGTGTGTGTGTGTGTGTGTGTGTGTGTGTGTGTGTGTGTGTGTGTGTGTGGCTGTCAGTTTGGAACTTATGTTCCTATTAAGGGGGTATAACTTCTATATTTGAAGAGGTACATAGTTTTGTGTGTTATTAAGTAAGTAGGTTTTGGTTGGGGGGGGTTGAGGGTGTGTGTGTATTTTTTTCTGAGGGTTTTCAATAAAACAAAAAGTTATGCAAGATGTGACATAGGCTCAAAATGAGATGACAAGATATAGTTGTATAAAAGATTAACCTGCCAAACAGTGCAAACATGTAACACAAAAGCTGAAACTAGACACTTAACAAAAGCTGTATACACAAAAGGTAGGAATAATAATCCCTCAAGAATATGATTCTTTCTATAATGTCTTTAAACGTTAATGGTGTCACAGATAAATCCAAAAAAGTAACCATAGTGAACTATATTAAAACTGTAGAGTTCAAATAGCTATGCTACAGGAAACATTCTTGGAAAGAAATGAGCATGTGAATTAGATAGGGAAAGTTTTTCAGGGTGGTTATTCAGCAGAATACATGGGGAAAAGGAAGAAAGGAGTACTTATATTAATTGCAAGAGGAGCTCTAATAGTAACAGAAGAGGAAAAAAGGCAATAATGGTAGATTTGTAGTACTAAGGGACTACTGGTAAAGTAGGAAGATTACACTGGCATGTATTTATATTCCACTGAAAACTGCTATAATAGAGCTAAAGAAAATTCTGGGAGAAACAAACAGCTTTCAGCAATGAATATTACTTGTAGGTGGGACTGGAATTTGATTTGCAACAGTGAAGATGTGTCTGGGGGGCCCAGAAAGGGAAATATAACAAAGGAGGGTATATTTTTAAAGAAATTACACAAGGTAATGAAATAAAAATGAGACACTGGTGCTTTCCCACCTATCTGTTGTAAAGAGAGGAATTTAAGGAATGGGTAGTGGAAATTATTCAGGAGCTATTAGAGAAGATAGAAACTTCTTCTGAAAATATAGTAACAAGAATTATTTAGAGGGACTGACAAATATTAAATTATTTCAAAATATGGGGAATCTGACAGGACAAGAAGAGCAGCAACTAAAGAAAGCTAAACAGAAAATAAGGGATTACCTTGATAATATGTATGAGTTTAGAAAGATTACTGTTAAGCAATTGTTTTTAGATAATAACTTTAGAGCACAACAACTTTTAGCACAATGACTCAGACAACAGAAAGTACAAAGGTTTGTCACCAAGCTTAGGGAGCCTATTACAAGGAAAATAACTAGGGATCCTGTAGAAGTATTACAAATATTTCAGAAATTATATGAAAGTCTGTATAAATCAGAGAAATGTGGAAATCAAGAAAAGGTACAAATGGAATTGTTTATGGAAGAGGAGGCTCAATTACTAGCAGTTAGGCTAGGAGGACATGAGATAAAAATCGTGATGCATAACCAATCTATAGGAAAGTCTTCAGGATTAGGTGATATTCCTGTTTACATTGGAAGCTAGGAAGGGAAAACTGATGAAGATCTGGAAGGTTTTGCTTAACAGTATTTTAAAAGGAGGAGAAGCACCAACATCCTGGAAGAAATAAGTGGTAGCTGTAATACCTAAAGAGGGTAAAGATCCATTGGATCCAGCTTCATGCAGGCCCTTTTCAATACTAAATCATGTTATAAATTGTGTACGTCTATAATGGCTAAAAGAAGGGCAAAAGTGATGCCAAAATTGATAGATATGGATCAATGTGATTTTGTGGAGGGGTGGCAAACATTTAACAAAAAACAGAACAATGATGATCCAGAGGGAAGCAGAATGTAAGAACGTACCACTGTTGCTGGTGGGTCTTATAGGTTCATAGGTTCATAGGTGTGTACTAGGCTAATGGCCCTGGAGCCTTTACAAGCCTAGACCATAGAATTACCCTGGCATTGTGCCACTTGACATTAGTTCCCAGTGCCTCTGTCAAGTAGAGCCACTGGAGTGATCCCCAGGGTGAATTTTCTATTTCTCATCCACTCATCAAGATTTCTCTTGAAGGGGGCCAGTGAGGTGCTCTGTTTGACATGTATGGGAAGTCTATTCCATAGCATGGGCAGTCTCTGGGTTATGAACCTGTCCCTCCAGCATGTTCTGTTGATTGTGGTAATGAGGTTGAGGTCTCTGGAGTGTGTGGTATGAAGGGATTGGGATTTCTTTAGATGTAACATTTCTAACAGAGCTGGGTCACATATGGCTTTGTAAGTCAAACAGAGATTGCCTCTAAATAGGTGATATGAGACAGAGGATAGTTGGAATTTTTTGAGTCTGTCTATATACGACAACTGTTTAAGGCCTAGGATCATCTTTGTGAGGTACTTTTGTGGCCTCACCAGTTGTTACAGGTGTCTAATGAGGTACATGCCAAATGGGGCATTGTACTTGATGACTGGCCTAATGAGGGAAGAGTAGAGAGAGACAATGACCTCTTTCTTCCTGGATGCAAAACCCTTAGTAATAAGATATGCCACATAGAAGGACTTTCTGACCACAGTGGCAATGTGGTGGTCAAAAGAGAGGTTGCTATCAACCTGTGTTCTCAGATCTCTTATAACGCGTCTGTGTTCAGTGGACTACCATCAATGTAATTCATGGGAACTGAGTTTTTCAAAGAGGGGATGATGACACATTTTTTGGCATTGAGCTTAAGGCCATAGTTCTGACACCAGTCGTTTGTCTCAGTGAGGCCTTTTTTGCAAGATGTCAACATCACTTGGGGAATTAATAATAGCTCCCAACTTGCAGTTGTCTGTGAACTTTTAAAGCCAGAATCTCATCGTGTTGGCTTAAACTTCAGAGAAGTAGATACCAAACAGGAGAGGACCCAGGACCGAACCCTGTGGGACATCACTCGTGACTGGTCAGCAGTCTGACTTGGAGTCAGCTACTATTCCCACTGTGTGTTCTATCTGTGAGCCAGTTTGTAACCCACCTAGTGATATAGTGGTTGATGCCTAGCTTAGTGAGTTTTTCTATGATTCCTGTGTGGGGCTCGGGGAATTGTCTTGATGCAGAGTAAGCATTTGACAGAGGAAGCTGGGATATTATGAGCAGAGCAATGGTAGCATTTGCATTCCCTGATAAAATTATAATATTGATTAGGAGGATATATATCTGTGGTGGTGGTGCTGCAGTAGTGTTGCCACCTCACAGTAAGATGCTGTCCGGTTTTATTCTCAGCTAGAGCATCATCTGCGTGGAGACATCCGTGAATGGGCGTACCTTCATTGAAGGTTGTGCATCAGGGCTGGTAACTCAGCATGTAAAAATCAATTACCAATCATTAGCGGACTGGAGTTCTGCTGTGGCGACCCCTAACCGGGAAAAGCCGAAAGACACAAACACAAACAAAATTAGGAGGATATATGAAGGATCAGAGGCAAAAATTAAAGTGGCCCCGGTCTTCTCTGATAATTTCTGCTTGAGCACAAGAACCAGACAGAGGTGTCCTCTCTCACCCTTGTTATTTGCATTATATTTAGAACCATTGGCAAGGAAAACAAGGGCCTCAGAAATTCAAGGATATAATTGGTATGGTAGTCAAGAAAAGCTGGCTCTATTTGCAAGTGACATTGTTTTATACCTGACAAAACCAGAAAGGGACATTACAGTGCTGTGGAACATATTGAGACAGTTTCACTACTTTTCGGGATACAAAATAAATGAAGCAAAAACAAAAGCAGTAGCGGTAAATTATGTACCCACGTATGAATTGATTCAGCAACATCCATATTTATGGGGACAGTATAAAATGAAGTATTTAGGACTATGGATTAAAAATGGTACTGGGGTAGCAGCTAAGGATATGTGGGAAAAGACTAAACAAAAGACAATACAAAAACTGAGAAAATGGAAGCTCTGTTATATGAATATTGATAGTAAGATACAAGCACTTAAATGTTTTAGTCGTATACCCTGGTCAGGCATATTTTTATTAACCAGAGGAAAAGTTGTGGATAGCAATTAATAAAGAGCTGAAGGATTTTATCTGGGAGGGGAAGATGGCAAGAGCAAGTGGAATAAGCTGATTCTTCCAATAGAAAAGGGCAGATTGGGATTACTCGAGTTGAAGGGGTATTTCTGAACAATATAGTTAAGGCTCCTATACACAGCACAAGCAGAAAACTATAATTCAGAGTAGAAAGAGATGATGATGAAACAGGGAAGAAGCTCAAGTAACAGGGAGAGATTGGGATTTTGGATGCAGAACTTTAAGGAGAACAACAACAATCATACAGAATATTATATTCATAAGGTAGCAGAAGGTCTTCTAAGAACTAAGCCAACATGGGAATGGAGAAAGGAGATTCTGCCAATAGGGATGACTGCAATTAGGATACAGACAGTAGGCAAGACGGGGCAGGAATATATTGGAGAAAACTGGCAAAGAAACAAGATACTGGGAGCAAATAACTAGAGAGGGAAAGGTAATAGAATGGGGAGACGTCAAGAACTTATTTGGACTGCAGGCTAAAGACTGCCCTCCATATCAAGGACTGATATCAGATTATAGGCAAAGAAAAAGAAATAAGGGGGGTCTAAATGAAAGACCAGCACTGGTAGAGTTTTTAGTATAATCTAGAACAGAGGTTGCTATTAAGAAAGGAATAAGTAGTAGACAGTATACAATATTTCATGATAACTATAAGAATCAATCAGAGGAAGTTAGGAAGGACTGGGAAGAAAGATTAGATAAGCAATTCACAAAGAAACAATGGGGGGGATATATGTATGTCTCCCAAATATGAAACAAAATCTAGAAGATTTCAGATCATTGTCTAGAAGTACTTACATAGGTATTTTTATACCCCAAGCAGACTTCAAAGAATTTTTCCACAGGTAGACAGCAAATGTTGGAGGTGTGATGGGGCAGAAAGAGATAACTGGGAACATATTTTCCGGTAGTGCAATGAGTTGGTATACTTTAAAGATTCCCTGCTGGAGAAGCTGGGTGAGCAAGTTGGAGTGACTAGAGAAATGATTTTTTGAGATAGACACAAACTCGGAATTGCCTAGACATAATAAGGCCTTGCTGAGTCTAATTATGATGGCTGCCAAAAAGCGATTACTAGAAAATGGAAATCCGAGTCTAAATCAACTTTACTAGAAGTTGCAAAGATAGTAGCGGAGTTAAAACCACTGGAAATGGGATCCTTAGAAAAGGGTAGGAGCAAATTACATAGAAAAAAATGGGACTTGTGGGATCAATACGTGCAGAGGAGGAATGAGGTTTAAAAGAAGGCAGGATTTGAATGAGCTATGTAATGGCTGACTGACAATGACTGGATATGTTAACAGTGATGTGTAATGTTTGCGGCTGCAGTTGTGTCGCACGGTTTGGAATGCATAATGTTTGTGACTGAGATTGTGTCACTATGGTTTACTGTCATTTATATAAATGTAACATGATAATGAATGAAAACGCTGGAATCAAAAACAGAAAAACACAATCTGGACAAGCAGAGCTCCAATAAAGGCTGTCCCTCCTTAGCAGAGCCAAAAATAATGTTACAGGAAAGACCACAATAGCTCCAAATTGATGAAATGTATATTTAATAATTCCAAACCAAACGACAGAAGTAAAACCAAATTAAGCGCTTTCATCTCCTTACAGAAGACTTCATCAGACTCAAAAACTAATTACAGCAGGAAGTTAATAAGCAACACCATTCCTTCCAATTGGTTCTAACTTGATTGATTCAGAAAGTGATGTTACATCCCAAAAATACTATGACAATAATAAAAACGTTTCCTTAAAACATGTATATGTATCATTTAAAACTCATTCTATCTACTAGAAATAAATATAAAATATATATATTTATATATATATATATATATGTGTAAGAAACATGTATAAAAGCATATATAAAACATGACAATAAATAAATGAATAAGTAAAGTGGCTCAGCATGTGAAAAACTACTATAGAAGGCCATCCGTGGAAAAAGTTAAAAACAAATAAATATGACAGAATAAATATAACAGAATAATTATGTAAAATATGTACACCAAATAAAATTATTGTTATTACTATTAACCTTAGGCTAAATTTATTTGTCTTTTTAGGCTTTGAAGCCTTCAATTTTAATGCGGGGAGGAGTGACACATGGTCGTTCATCCCAGGGGAGGTACAGGCATCCAACCTTAACTGCCATATCATCTCCCTGTACTCCAGCCTGTTCTCCCAATCCCCTCCTCTATCACTGATAACCACCTGTTCAAGGACCCAGAACTTAAAATCTGCTTGAGCACAACCCATAAGATGCTGAAAAAGGGCATTTGTTTCCTTCTTCCTACTAATGTCATACATATGTTTGTAGACACGTTGTCTCAAATTACGTTCAGTTTTGCCAACGTAATATGCCCAGCATAATGTACGATATGCCAGGTTTACTAGGAATCTGGAGATATTTACAATTTGCCTAAAAATGCACTGAGAGCACCTTCCACACTTACATGTGCCAATTTTGACAGTAGTCCCATTAATAATAGTTCCCTTCTTTTTTTCTAACAACTCCTTGAGACTGGAGTCCCTCTTAAAACTATATGTAAGATGTTTATTAAAGATGTCTAACCTACTAGGCATTCTTTTGAACATATCCCAGACCATGTTGATTGTTTTCTTTATCCACCAAGTGTCCTGGTCATAGGTAATAACCAGGTAAGGTGTGTGAGTTGGTGTACTAATTACAGGACCCCATTTTTTGTTAAAGGCTCACCTTGAAGTAGGGGTATGTATGTAGTCCCCCACCCTTGTGAAACTTGTTCCTTAATAGGAATAATAAGTTTATCTGAATAGCCTCTCTCTGAAAAAAGGGAATGAAAATAGTCTAACTCCTGAAAGACATCATTCCTTTCAGAGGTCATCCTGGCTACTCTCACCATGTGTCCCTTAACTATATTGCATTTCTGAAAAGGAGGGTGGTTACTCTGGTAGTCCAGGTACGAATTCAAAAAACATTTTTTCCTGTAAACTTTAGATATAAATTTATTGTTCACCAAATCTTTTCTAATAAGAACATCTAAATAATGGATTTCATTCAATCCTATCTCATAGGTGAATACCAAAAATTATGTTGTAGAATTTAGAAAATCAATGAAAAGAGGGATGATCTCAGGTGGACCCCTCCACACAATGAAAATATCGTCCAAAAAATGGAAGCACCTAAAAATATATCCCGGGATTCATGAAGCTCAGCGCAAGGATGGTTTTAGCCTTGCACTGAGCATCCTGCTTACAGATGGTGCAGCAGCACCATATGAATATTTATGAGGGCTCGCTGCCGCACCCTCGACGTGCACAGGAAATGTGTGCGAGTGCAGGGGGCGTGTTTAAGTGCTCTACGGAGGCTTAAACATGCCCCCACAGTTGCACAACCTACAATGCTTACTATTAGAGCCCACCTCTAATAGTAAGCAATTAATTCAGTGTCTGTGGATACTGAAATGTATGCTAAGCATACAAGAGAGTCCACAAACACTGAAATAAAATCAAAGTAGTAAACAAACAAGCATGTAGTGGAATGTTGAGCCCCGTCCCTAGAACTATCACAATTAGATTCACTGTGTCCCTATTTTACATTTGTATTGCTTCATTATTGAAAGTGTAAGCAAAGCGCAGCATGTTTGCGTGTCATTGGCCTCTGCTTAGAGTAGCTTACACATCAAAATCATCCAAATAGAAAATAACATGAGGAATCAACATTGACATCAATAGTGTAGTGGTTAGAGCATCTACCTGATGAACAGGCATGCACGGTTCAAGTCCCACTATAGCACATGTCATTTTACATGTGAAATGTGTATATGAACATATTTATACATCCTTTTGCTGTATAACCTACATAATAACATGCAAATGTGAACTGAAGTACTGCATGAAATGTTTAACTAATGTCATTCAATCAAAGTGGTAGTGTCATAATGAATAAGGCACTAGTAAGCAGGTGCAAGCACAAATAAGCAGTAGTAAACATATATAACAGTAAGCAAGTCTAAGTGTGTTTGCGCAGGTGTAAGCAGTGCGCACACACACTAAGCACAGTATAAGCTAACCGAATTTAACAAACTCTAATTGGAAGATAGCACAGCCTACCATCACGCACACACGCACACACACCCTCACAACTGCTTAAAAGTGCTTTATTCACTCTGTATCCAATGGCCCTTGTTCTGGCAGCAACAAAATAAATGGCCTCTGCAAAGGTCAAACCAAGGACCCTGCACACCACAGCCAATGCGATTTATCACTAAGCCATGGCAGATATACATACATCTGATGTTATCACAAACATATCATCCAGCACAGTCATGCAACAGCATAGGAAATGTATATAATTATGTAGATGTATGTACCTGTGTATGTACAGATATATATAATTATATATATATATATATATATATATATATATATATATATATATATATATATATATATATATATATATATATATCTATGAAGAATGAACGTCGTGACAATAAAGCATACAAAAACAATGAGAAGGAAATCAACAGCAACCCCAGTATTATTTAGTGCTGTCAGCTTATGTCATATCAAGCTGGGCAGGGGTGAGCAAATCACTGCTACTCACACCACAGGCAGGATACTACCAGTGGGAGTAACATTGTCGATCTGCTAAGTCTACTTTACAAACAATCGCAGGGTAGTCCCTGGTGGGACTACCCAAAAATTGCTAGGCAGTGTGGACTTCCGACCATTACACAAGCAAGGACAGGTATGTTCAAGGACCAAATTGTGGGAGAGCCTGATGATACATGGGTTGGGACAACACACGTGTAGGGTCCCTAATGCTAGGGAGAGGGCAATGTGTGGAGGTGTATCATGGCTGTGATAGCAACCAGAGAATGGATGGTTTGCATGTATGTCGAACTCGAGTGTGGTGGAGGAACCATGAATATGAAATTATGGATCCAGACGTGTCAGGGTTGGATGGCCTCGTTCTAATTGGACCACCGCATGGAGGTCAGCGAGTTCGTTATAAGTATATATATATATGCATACACACATGCATACATGTATATGTAGAAGTACATTCCCTGTAACACATGCATTCCTTTTGCAGACATAACATGAAAGTGCCCCTACAAACCTCAACAGTAGATAGAATAATAGGTTGTGCATAAGAGGAAAGGGATGAATCTGCAAAAATGCAGAAGTGTGTACTTTGTCCAAAGTCAGTTATAAAAACATAAATTGTGAGGACTTCCTCACTATGAAATAATGGAATTATTCCTGTGATCTGTCTGCTACGGCAAAGCCAATCACTAAACCGGTCCTATTTGTAATATAATGTCGCCGAACTCATACATTACTAGCTCTCATGTGTAACGTATGTATTACCACATAGTCATACTTATTAATTTATTGTAGTGTCTTGTTAACGGGAGTAATGATGTAATGAAGTCTAGAGTCTAATCTTGAAATAAAGACGTGTGTCCCAGGTGGGACAACCCAAAAATTGTGAATAGTGTCCTATTGGTCACTCATTTCACCAATGTTTGTGGACTAAAAGTTTGGGATGTCTCAGGATACGTGGAGTGAGTCAACCCATGGGATGGGTCTACAGGAGTAGGGAGTAGCCAATGTGTAGTGGTGTGGATACACCGTGTATCCAACTGGAGAATGGATGACTGCTGTGTCAGTGAAGTGTTGGGGTGGATGTTTGGGGAACTAGGATCCATGGGTATATGGGTATATATGCAAATGAAGCAGCACAGTAAAAGTGTAGTGGTTTAAGCATAAATAAGCAGTAGTAAGCATATATAAGCACCAGTAAGTGTGTTTAAGTGCATTTGCGTGGAGGTATGCACTGCCTACACAGATTAAGCAAAGTAGAAGCTAACTGAGTGTAAGAAACTGTAACCGGAGGTTATAGACATATATATATATATATATATATATATATATATATATATATAGTTGCAGATATATATATATATATATATATATATATATATATATATATATATATATGTGTGTGTGTGTGTGTGTGTGTGTGTGTACGTAGATATACACAGATATACAGCTATGATAGGAAACAGCATACAAGGATGACATATGTTCACAGGCTATGCCAATGGAAGTGAGGGGCCCAAGCAAGAAACATGTAACACATAGCATGACCCCCCCCAAGGCGGATAGAGGAAACAAACACACAAACCCACCAACAATGTAACTAGTCCACTGCTCCCCAGACCACAGACAGGATAGAACCGGGGGGGGGGGTACAGAGTGCACCCATGAAATCTAATCTTGGAACACAGACAGGAGCGTCCCTTGCAGAACACCTCAAAAATTGACATATAACCAAAGGAAGCTGATACGATGACCATTCTAGCTGGGGTGGGTACATACCCAGAACACAAGGGTGGGAAAGCCTGATGACCCATGGGTCGAGACAACGTACAACATGGGTCCCGTGAAGTGGAGAGTGGGCAGTGTGTAGTGGTGTGTTCAGACTCGACCTGCACCCAGAGGAAGGATGGGTGCTGTAGAGGAGGTGCGGGTGGGGGAACTATGGGTAGCTAGTTATGGGTCTAGGTGTGCAGGTGTTGGCTGATGTGGGTCTATACGGACAGCCCCAGGGATGTGAGCAAAAGTGTTCATTGGGCAGAGGCATCGCACAATGAGCAGGCACACCCGCTACGAGTCCCACTGCAGCAAAGTCTAATCTACGTGGCAAAGAACAGAATAACTAGATGTAGATGTATATATGTAAAGGAATGTGTGTATATATCTACCCATAGCTACATGGAGATATACCTCTCCTTCTCCGTAGTACAAATGTATACATACAGAGACAGAATACATATACATACTCACATATAGATATATACATATGCAGACACCCATATGTTGTTATATATACATAGACAGAAATATATAAATATATACAAGTATGCATACATATACAGATATATCTGTATATAATAATGTAGATATATATATATGTGTGTGTGTGTGTGTGTGTGTGTGTGTGTGTGTGTGTGTGTGTGTGTGTGTGTGTGTGTAAATATACACATGTAAATAGCTAGGATATGATACAGCAGTTAAGAATTACATATGTTCACAGGCCATGCAAATGGGGGTGTGGGGTCCAATCAACAAACGTGCAGCACGTAGCATCAACCAACCCCACCTAGACAGGTGAAACATACAAACACACAATACAAGTAAACACACCACTGTTTCCCAGACCACAGGCAGGATACTACCAGTGGGAGAGACCTGCCAGGTCTAATCTTGAAACAAAGATATCAATGTCCCTTGTGGGACACCCCAAAAATTACTGATCATCAGAGTCAGTCCCTGTAATGATTCATCAAACCAGGCTGTAGACGTACATGGACCAGTAGGTTGTGCAAGCCTAATGACTCATGGGTCAACACAACGTACAACATGGGTCCTGACATGTGGAGAGTGGGCAGTGTGTAGTGGTGTGGTTAGACCCCACCTGCACCCACAGTAAGGATGAGTGCTGTAGAAGAGGGGCAGGTGGGGGAACTATGGGTATACAATTATGGGCCTAGGCGTGCAGGTGTTGGCTGGCGCAGTTGTATTAGGACCGCCCCGGGGATGTAAGTAATATTCCGAAATGGGCAGAGCTTACTCCCATACCTCTCAACCCCTAAGAGCAAAACCACTGGACAGAACATAAACCGATGGGGGAACAAATAGGGACAGAAAGCACATATTACACTTACAACCTTAGAAAGCTGATAGAATAATAGGTTATGCATTAGCATGACTCGGCTGAAGGATGTGGGGTCCTAAACCCAATTACATGTCTGTATTTAATGGCATCAGTTTCCAGGTATTTGCCAGACAGGTGCAGATTGTAAGAGGAACACACCAATAGTATGAAGCAAACTCTGGACAGGCCGCGGATTCTGTACAGTCGACCGGCATGCTTACACCTAATTGGCAGCCATTCCCGATATGGGTCCCACTGCAGCACAGTCCAGTCTATATGTCTAAGTACGGTATAACCATATCTCTCGTTGCATAACCTACTAGACAACACCTACGAACACATGGTCGCAACACCCCACTGTAGGCATGTAAGCCGATGTAATAGGCATCACAAGGTATTATTGTAGTCCTCACCCCCACCCAGTGGTGTGAGTGCCTGATGCAAACACCAAATGCAGTGCATTTGCAAGTGCAGGAGCAAGCGGGTGTAAGGCTGTTTGGCCGCCAGTATGTGAGTACCACACTTGTGAAGCAATTTAGAGGCTGAGTGTAAGAAAATGTAACCGGAGGTTAGCATTGCTTAGCTCTGTGCAAACCCACACACACCCGCTCACAACTGCTTTAAAGTGCCTTAATCATTCTGTACCCAACAGCTCGTGTTCTGGCCAGCAACAAAATAAACAGCCTCTGCAAGGCTAGAACTCAGGACCCTGTACATCACAGTCACAGTAGTTGACCACTACACCATGATAGCAATACATACAAAGGAGGTATCAGCAAACTAATCCTCACCACAGGGAAATCAAATCAAACATGTGAACTGAATCTATTACAGTGTAATGTTCTATAACCTGCCACAGACCATAAACATGTGAATTGGAGTACTGCAGTAAACAAAGAGTTGAGGTGTCACTGTAATAAAGTTATGAGGTCTCCAGGACCCCATACAGTGTATGTACACATGAATCACAGATACCAGACACATATATAACCTGTAATGAATAAGACATAACTTAGCCTTTTTGAAACCAGCCAATTACGCAAAAGTGCTGGAATCCGGCCCTACTTAAACCGAAGAGGTCGGAATACGGCTCATAACTGGTTGTAGCATCCCCCTGCAGGAAGAATGGCTGGAGTGGGAGAAGGCACTCGCTTTAGAGCACAGCGCTGGGGCATCCAGGAGTCTAAATTCATGGTATGGCTCCTGGTAAAGCACCATGATAGGAGACTACTGCAGAGTCAGTACGAGGGCTCACAGTACAAAATGGAGGCCTGGGACAGTCTCGCCCGTAACCTCACTAGTGCCACAGGTATCCCCTTGGACTGGTGAGCAGGTCAGGCACCACCATGCAGACCTGAAGCGGTGGAGGGGGGATGTCCTGGAACAGTGGATCCAGGAAGCAAGGCAGATGCAGAATGCCCCAGACTAAGTAAGTACTCCTTCCACTACGTAGTTAATAATTCCCTAGCTTGTGTATACTATGGATAGGTATGGCTAAATATCACTGTACTTCTCTGACAGCTGCAGATGAGCGTGCTGTGAACCAGCAAGCCTATGATGCTAGGCTGCAAAGGATGTGTCGCGAGGCAGGTTAGTAAACAGCCTGCATGTACTGTCATAATAAATAAATGTAAGAGCCTCAGAAAGTGTTGTACCAGTATACAAAATTGTGTAATATGCTGCGAATAAAGGTGTAACCCCTGCATTGCTTCTGTTTACGCTGCAGTCATATGTTGTTGTACTGTTGCAGTTATTAAACAGTACTGTTGTAGTAAGCAGTGTTACCCACACTGTGGTATGCAGATAAAATGTGCATGAAGTGCTGTATAACAATGTTGGAAGTGCAAACAGGTCAGTCATATTTGACTAAATACATTGCAAAGCCTCACAACAATTGCCTGATAGCATAGTGTACAGTGATCTTAACTGTAATGCTTTTGTCACACACAGCAGGGCTTTGGATCCCAGGAGTAAGTTGTATGCATAATCATTCCACACAACTGCACACAGTTTGTTAGAATGTTCAGGGAGAAAGTTGTATGCATATATACACTTAACAACTGTACAGATTTTGCTAGAATGCTCAAATAGAAAGTGGTATGCATATTCATACCCCTCAACTGCTCCAATCTGCCCAGTATGTCCTGATAAATGGTCCACATCACCTGCCTTTTGCCCTGTTCCCCTGACAAATTAGCGTGATGATCCAAGAAATGTAGGCAGCTGTTAATGACATATAACTGATAGTCAGACTTGTACATAGTCAGAGAATGTACATGCAAACATACCTGTCATCCCAGCATCTCACCCAAAGTGTATGACAGCAGTCTCAAAACATGTTGCATTAACACCTGCATCTTGTCAAGCCTGCACTTAAGACACAGGTCCCATACATACTAATCTACAAACATACCATTGTACAATATAACGCCATTGGGTAGTGTAATAATACATGTAAGGGACAGACCACTGCAGTGACTATGAATGTTATGAAAACTACAAGGATTTATTAGTTGTTAATTGAACTCTCTCCCTCTCTCTCACCCCTACCATATGTGCAAAAATAACCGATTTACACAACTCATTTGGTATGTCTACACTCCTAACCTTTGTTGAGACATATGTCCTATTGGTTTATAAATATTCACATCTGTTTCTATGCATGTGCCATGTTAAAATACTCCCATATTGGTGTCCTTTTGCCATCAATGAAACCTGCATGTTGTTGTAATGTCCAATTTTTACCCATATATGCATGTGTTCTGCCTGCTCTGCAACTATTTTATATCTGGTGCCCTGGGTAATGGGAATACCTATTCATGCTGTTATAACTAATCGTAAAAGCTGTTGACTATTACTAACCCATATCTGCCTTAAACATGCTACAACATAGCTCGTATGGGAAGGCCGGTCCCAGCAGACCCACCTGTCCCACCTCAGCAGGCCAAGGCACCGGGCACCAGCACATCTGGGGCCCAGCCTGGGACCTCCTTGTCTGTTGGCCCTGCACCACCTTTGGGTGGAACTGCCACAGGGGATGGGGCTTGGCCCCCCCCTGGGACTGGGAGCGGACAGGAACCTGTCACCCATGGTATGGTCCAGGTCGTGGTGCGTAGGGAGCTTGACAGGGAGATTTGAGACCGCCTATGCCAGCTTGAGGGCAGAGTGGCACAACTAAAGGGTGAGCCTGCCCCTCCTAGACATCCCCCAGCACAGCCACCTTCTGGGCTGTGAAGGTGCAGTGGTGACTGCCCATGGGTGGGGACCTCAGTCCCACTGTATCCATTTGTGGGCTCATGAGCTTGCAACTTCAAAGCACCCCTCCCCGTCCAAGGTGTTCCCCCCCCACATGTGTCATATACCGCCCCTGTATGTGTCTTGTTTGTCTTGTCTGTCATCCTACCCAACCTATCCTCCCTGATCATACCTACTCTCCTTCCCCTACATCCCACTTTCACCTAAACATAAAAGAAAAAAAGGGCAATCTGTTCCCACAAAAAAGCACACCCCATACATAGCTGTCCATTTTGCACACGTGTCCACTGAACACATGTAAACATTTCTAATTGGCATCACAATATACTATTGTTGTCCTCACCCCTCTCTCAGGGTTGTGAGTGTCCAAATGTACCACCAAATTTATTGCATATGCACAGCTGTTACTGTAGAAGAAATGGACAGCTATGGACCTTCCCTACACCCTTCCTGCACATCCCTAGTTACCTTGCCTACTGTCTTTCCCCCTTTGTGCCCCTTTTTCACCACTTTTCTATCACCACTTTTTTCTTTTATTTTAAAGAAATTAGTGCAGGGGAAAGTGGGAGTAAGTACTTTTAAGCAGCAGGAAGGTGGAGGAGTCAGGTAGAGAGTCCTACTATGCTTTGGTATCAGTATGTGTGTAGAGAAATGTGTGGGTATGCCACCTGATGGGGGAGTGGGAGGAATGCGGTGCAGACTTGAGGGGGGGCTGTTAGGGGGCCACCCATGACAAGGAGTGTGGAGCATATGAATAACAGTGTCCCAGAAGACTGTCAGTGCGGATGGTACCACCCGTGGGCTGGTTCGGATGGTATCATCCCTTGAATGGCTGCATGAAAAGTGAGACCGGGGGGGTAGTTGGTGGGGTCAGCCATTTTCACACAGCCATTCAAGGGGTGATACCATCCGAGCCAGCCCACGGGTGGTACCATCCGCACTAACAGTCTTCTGGGACACTCTGTTATTCATATGCTCCACACTCCTTGTCATGGGCGGCCCCCTAACAGCCCACCCTCAAGTCCGCACCGCATTCCTCCCACTCCCCCATCAAGTGGCATACCCACACATTTCTCTACACACACACTGATACCAAAGCATAGTAGGACTCTCTACCTGACTCCTCCACCTTCCTCCATTCCCTTCTTTACTTACCTTTGGAGGCAAAGATTCAAAAGTTACGTGTTTATATTAGAATCATCACAGCATGACTCTCATCCTTCCTGGTTCCCCCATTTTTTTTCTTTCTTTTGCATACAATCCCTTTTTGCACACAATCCCTTTTTGCACACAATCCCTTTTTTGCACACAATCCCTTTTTGCACACAATTCCTTTTAGGATGCACACGGCACCACAAGGCTATTACTGTCTGACCAATTTACCTTATGTAACTGCGATTGTAATGTTAATGAAAATGCACACAGCACCCTGCTTGTTCACACTTTACTATTGGAAAGGAACTGTTGTTAATTTAAATGGCCTGCTAGAACTAATGTATTTAAAGGAAGTGAAAATGGTTGCTCATACTTATGAAACATGTCTTTCTGAAGAAGTCTTGATAATAAATAAGATGAAAGCGCTAAAGTTCTACAAGAGTTGTTGGTATGATTTACTATTTTTTGAATGCTGTTATTGTCACAAAGTTCATTTCTTAATATATATAGATATATCAAGCTACAACTTTATGGTCTTCCAAAGATACATAAATCTGTGGAGCAACCCCCCCCATGAGGCCTATTGTTTCTGGCAATGGTTGGATAACTGAGCCTATTTCTACATATTTACAAAAACAACTGCACCATTATTTAACAAATTGCAATAATGTTTTGAAAGATACCACAGATTTTATTATTAAATTAAGAACATGGTACCATAATTTACATGTTACTGAATTATGTCAAGGTGATTATTTATTTGTGACTTTAGATATTTCATCTTTATTCACAGTCATCCCTAACAGTTATGGGATTGAATCAATTAGAGAATTTTTGACTAGGCAAGCGTCATTACCAACTAAACAAGTAGAAAATATTTGCTGTTTATTGGAATTGGTTTTAACTACTAATATTTTTTTGTTTAATAACCAATTCTATTTACAATTGACTGGTGTAGCGATGGGTACGCCTGTCGCTAATACTTATGCTAACCTAGTTCTTCACCAATGGGAAACAAAATATATTTGTAGTGATTTTAATGTTTTAAACCGTAATGTTTGTTTTTATCAGCGCTTTGTGGATGACTGTTTCCTTATTTGGAAGGGAACATCAGATGAACTTTGTCATTATATTAATTACTTAAATGGTACAACTGTTTTTTTTAAAGTTTAAGATGGAATATTCAGAAAGCAAGGTTGTATTTTTAGATTTATTCATAGAATTGAAAGATGGTGCCATTAATACAAGTATACATAAAAAGGATGTACATGCTGGTAGGTATATACACAAGAGCAGTATGCATGCACCCCATGTTTTTAAGGGGATAGTAATGGCACAATTTAGTAGGGCCAGTAGACGTAACACTGACAATTCTATCTTTTTGGAACAACTTAATGAAATGCAAACTGATTTTTTGAAGTGTGGCTATGACTCATCTTTGATTTTAGAATTAAGGAATAAAACTATGATGGATAGGGACACTACCCATAAACTAATTTTTAGAATAGAAGATGGATCTACCATAAATCTGGTAAAACTAGAAAAGATACAGTTAAAGTTAGATATGTAATAACGTTTAATACTAAAACTAAGTTTATTAAAAATATTATATTGAGAAATTGGGTTGTTCTGATGGAGTCTCCAGAAGTAAGTAATATACTGGGTGCCCGCCCCTATTTCTCATATAGGAATATTGGAACTTTGAAAAATAAGCTATGTTATAAGGATTTTACTGGTAGACAAATTGCTCAAGTTAGTACAAGGCTTGGTACGTTCAGCTGTTTGAATTGTACATGTTGTACCGATATCTATGGTAAAGGAAGTGAGAGATTTATTCATCCCTCTACAATAAATGAATATACTTTTAAGCTTACAGCTAATTGTGTTAGTTCTAATGTGGTTTATCTAGCCACCTGTACCTGATGTTCTTGTTTTTATGTAGGTAAGACCACTAGAAAGCTTAAAGAGTGCATTATTGAACATAAATCCGATATTAGGAGAAAGACTGAAAATAATGCATTATATAAGCACATTAGTACCAATGGAGATACCCATAGATTTAAATTCAGGGTGATAGACATGGTGCATGCATCTATGAGAGGTGGTGATATTAACAACTTCCTAGAAATTAAGGAATATGAATGGATGTTGTGCTTTGCCGCCGACCATTCACCTGGTTGTAACACAGTTATAAGTCTAAAACCAATTTTAGTGAGGTTACAATATACTAAATTTTAAAGTTTGGATTTTATGTACTTTTTTTTAATTATTTATTCCAATTTTGTCATTTAATTGCTTCCACCGCATGGTTGGCTGGCTGCGATCATGTGATGGTTTGGCTCCTACTTAAATTTAACTGCTTTGATTTTTGAAATGTTTGTAGTATTGAAGAAGGGTTTAGTCCCGAAAGCTTTGCTGTTATTATTAAAGAATTTTCTCAATGTCAGTGTTTTCTTTGGCATATTCCTTTTCATTTTACAGCAGGAATTCTATTTTGTTTACTATTGTGTATGGCCATTAATTTGCAAAGCATGCCATGTCTGTGCTTGATAGTCCTTGACATGGACATTGCCTGGGATGTGCACGTCCCACATTAATGTACAGTGACATGTTTAAGTGTACCTGGTTTGCCTGGCACATGTCTTTTCAGACTTGTTGGCTGTTGGGAAAGCACCCACCAAGAGAAGAAAACGCTGAGAGAAGAAAGGAGCCACTTTTGAAATTTTAAGTATTTTTCTTCAGATTATTTGCTAGGTTTTTCTGCATAGCCGCCTACTTTGAGCATTTTCTGGCTTGTTAAACTTGATTTCTGCATTGGTAGCTGTATTTAGAACACAACCTAGAGCTGTTTACTGAATTTCCTGTTTTCACTTATTTATAAAATCGTTTGTTTCTTAAAACTTGCATTTTATCTGTCTCTGGCTTAGCACTCAAGTGTGGGGTCATTTACTGCACTGTTATAACTTGTTGCTACTTGTGAACCTCTGCTATCTTTAAAAAAACAAAAAAACAAAAAATCTTGCTTTTTTCCCACTTTTCTGAGATTTAAAAAAGTTCAGTTACAGGCTTGCTGTTCTGAACTGCTTGTAAGTTTCTTGGAGGCCATTTTTTGCTTGGGCTAAAGGGAAGTCTCTCTGTTCATCAGTGGCAGTGATAAACATTGAGCAGCCTGCCTGCCCCTGTGGGAGTGGTTACTGCCTTGAAACTGTAGTTTTATTGGCCATTTTGGGTCAATTCCAAACTCCTTGATCTCCCTCTCTTAAAACCCTCTTTTGCGCGGTTTTGCACGTTTTTGTGCATAGCGCAACAACGGGCAGTGCCACCTAATTGGGTTTAAACTATTCCTGGCTCCACGAAGTCTGCTCTTCACTTTTTCCCTTAGAACTGCTCTATCTCTCAAATTAAACACCGTATTCTCATTCTAAGGCCCTTCACTGGTCCAAATAAGTAATCTTACAAGTTAGCACTATTAAACCATAAGCACTACTTACTCTTATACTCTCTACAATTACCTTGACCCCTATTGGTCCATCTTAATTCAGTTTCCCTATATTACTCTAGCATGTCCAAAGGTCAATCAATGGTTTCCTCTCCAGTCCAGCTGGTGAATCTGGGAATTTTGAGGCAATGTTACAACTGTCTCATGTACACAGACAACCCTCTCCTCCTCCAAACAGGTTCAAATATATGTGAGAGATGCAACCATATAGCCAAACTGGAGGCTGAGCTCTCTCATCTCAAAACTGGTGAAACCATTCAGGAGGAGAAGGTAACCTCACACAACACAATTCCAGTATCACATAGTCCCACCACATCAGCGAACCAAACACATAAATACACAAAAACATACTCAGAGGCTCTAAATAAAAATGTACCTAAGCAACAGAGACCTCCAAAGCAGACACCCAAGCAAACGCTACCCCAAAACAAAACACGCACAACACATAGCCCACAAAGTCAGTGTGCCAAGCAGCCACAGCCCTTAAGGCTGACTAACAAACCTGATACTCTTGTAATAGATGACTATATTGTCAGACACACTGACGTCCCGCTCACCAGGCTGAACAAAGAGAAGGTCACAGTGAGCTGCCTGTTGGGTGCTAGGATCCGCCACATAACGCAAGCACTCAGGTCACTCCAAAGCAAATACAAATATGACTCAGTCATCATACATGCTGGTGTGAATGACTTGAGACGTACCTCCCTGGACTACATGAAAAGAGACATAGAGGAGCTCTCTGATCATGTAGCCTAGGCCGGTATGACCCTGACCTTGAGCAGCATCTTACCCTCACCTAGAATGATGCCACAGTACAAAGACAAAATGATCGATTTTAACAATTGGCTAAAATTTTGGTGTCATTCAAAGGGGATCCAGTGTCTGTCAGCCTGGGATGACATGCTCAACAACCCACGTTGCTTTGCTAGGGACGGCTTGCACCTGTCACCACTGGGCTTTCGGATATTGACAAAGGCTCTTGCCACCCCCATAGTGCCTTTTTTAGGCAAGGCTCAAAAGTCAAACCCACCTCCATAGACAGCACAAGGAACAAGAAACTAAGGGTAATGCTGCTAAACGCCAGAAGTCTTAACCTCAAGATGCACGACTCAAGCTCTCCTCAGTATGGAGAACATCGATATCTGTGCAGTGACAGAAACCTGGTTCAAGGCTCCAGAGAGCATCCCAGCACTACCAGGTTATACCTCATATCATGCTTTTCGGCCCCAAAGCCCGGACCGAACCACAAAAGGAGGGGGAGTTTCCATATTTATCAAGGATATCCACACCTCCAGGTTAGTGGCATTGCACGAAGTATCGTAGATCATCCATGTGCAACTAACAGTGGGAAAGACTGCTTTTCAGTTTATAGCATCCTACAGACCACCCTCTCAAAGTCAGGAATCCCACTTGGCTTTCCTGAAAACATTGGAGAACATGAAGATCTCTCGGAACACCATTATATTGGGCGACTTCAACTACCCAAACATAGACTGGGAGCACTACTCAAGCCCCGGCACCTTAGCCCAAAGGTTCCTGGAAATTATAAACTCAAATGCTATGGAACAACTAGTCACCACTCCCACAAGAGGGGATAACATACTAGACCTGATCATTACCAACATGGGTACTCTATGCTCCATACCAGAAGTATATCCCTCATTGGTAAGATCAGACCATAAATTAATTTCACTGGATATCCACATCCTGACCCCACCCCCAACCCAGAAAACCACAGTGAAAAACTTATCAAAAGCGAACTTCCCACTTCTCAAAACCAAAGTGGAGTCCTTCAAGACCCCAGGGCCAGTGGAAACTATGGCCCAAACTGCAGAATCCTATATAAATGCATTCTACGGACATCTCCAGGAATGCATGGATCATGCTATCCCAAACAAAACCAAGACCCAATCAGCCAAAGGCAGGTGTCCAGTCTGGTGGACCCCAGCCATAAATAAACTGTACAACAGAAGGAGGAAGCTACTACATGATAGAGCAAAATCCCTAATAGGGAAGGCAGCTCTGATCAGTACTAGCAAAAAATTACGATCCCTCATAAAATCCTCCAAGGCCAGCTTCGAGAGAAAAATTGCACAAGACACTAAAGACAATCATAAGGCTTTTTTCAGTTATGTTAGGAACCTGGGATGCAACTCCCAGACTTGTTCTGAGTTGATTCTAAATGACAAAAAATACACTGAACCCACAGACATCGCCAATATCCTGGCAGACAGGTTCAGTGCAAACTTCTCCACCCCCCCCCAAAAGAGCAAGTATCTATCCCAGCAGAGGACTGCCTCCCAAACATCTCTGATGCTCAGGTGAAGGCTGCCCTCTCCAAAGCAAAAAACACTGCTTCCATGGGACCAGATGGCGTCCCGGGTTGCATCCTACATGAACTCCAAGAAGAACTAACCCCTCAAATAAAACAGCTGTACAATCTCAGCCTCACTACAGGATATGTGCCCACAGAATGGCGTACAGCAACAGTGGTCCCACTCCTCAAAGGTGGAGCCACTACGGACCCTGGAAACTATCGCCCCATAAGCCTGACTAGCCTACTCTGCAAGGCTATTGAGAGGATCATCATGAAGCTCATAAACAAAGACATTGGGGACCTACAGACACTAGATCCTACCCAATTCGGCTTCGTCAAGGGTAGATCCTGCCTTTTGAACCTGGTCAACTTCTTTGAAACAGTCACCAAAGCCATAGATGAAGGGAAGGTAGTCCACACAGCCTATCTGGACCTAGCAAAGGCATTTGACACAATACCCCACTCGGGCATCATAGATAAGCTATCCAGCTTAAATATAAACCCCTATGTCACAAGATGGGTCACAAACTGGCTCAAAGAGAGAACCCACAGAGTGAGAGTTGCTGGAGCCATGTCAGACTCGAAACCAGTCACAAGTGGTGTCCCACAAGGTTCTGTCCTGGGACCGCTCTTGTTCGGTATATACTTTTCCAAGGTACAGGCCACCGTGGGAGGATTATGGCTCACCAAGTTCACAGATGACTGCAAACTGGGCTCCATAATCGACTCTCCAGCTGACACAAACATCCTTCCAAAAGGCCTCACAGAGAAGGATAACTGGTGCCAGAGCCATGGTCTAAAGCTAAATGCCAAAAAGTGTATAGTCATACCCTTTGGCAAAAACAATGTGCCCACAAATTACCACATAGGTGGTAACCCATTAAGTACAGAGAAAGTAATTAGGGATCTGGGGACCCAAGTTGATAGCAATCTCTTCTTTGACAACCACATTGCCAAAGTGGTTAGAAAGACATTCTACATAGCCCACCTCATCATGAAAGGATTCACATCTAGATCAAGAGAGGTAATCATGCCCCTTTATTCATCCCTCATCAGGCCTATCATAGAATATAATGCCCCTTTTGGGATGTACCTTACCCGACACCTGCAGCAATTAGAAAGACCCCAAAAGTACCTCACCAAGAGGATCAAGGGACTCAAGCAGATGCCATATGCTGCTCGGTTAAAAAAACTCCAGCTCTACTCAGTTGCATACCGCCTACTTCGAGGCGATCTATGCCTGACATATAAAGCTGTGTCCAATCCAGAATTAATGGATATGCTCCACCTCAGTAAATCTAAATCCCTTAGAGCCACACACTCGAGGGACTTGAACCTCAGCACAGAAATAAATATAACTTGCTGGAGGGACAGATTCATAACCCAGAGGCTCCCTTCACTCTGGAATAGAATTCCAATTCATGTTAGGCAGAGCACCTCACTGAATCTCTTCAAGAAGAATCTTGATGAGTGGATGGGGGATCGTAGGTTTGTCCCGGGGATTACTTCCGTGTCACTATTAGACAGAGGCACAGTAAACTAAACCTTACAAAGGGCACAGTATACTCAAATCAAGGGGTGGCGTAAGCCAAACAAAATCGGGCTAGGCTTGTAATTGCCCCAGGGCAGATAGCCTAGTATGAACCTATGAACCTATGAACCTATGTTATGTACACAGACTGTTATCATCAGATGTGCCAATCCTGGCCTGGTGTGGCAGGACCTGCTAATAGACAGCAGGTTGACCCTGCACCTGCATTGATAGCATGATACAGGTATTCCCTGGTGTCAGTGGCATCTATCCATACAGGACATATGTGTAAGGCATTGTATGCCCTTTGTGGATCACATTTGATGGCACCACATATGTTGCAGGCATCCAGTGGGGAACATAGTGAAGGTGCATTGTCCGCAATTATGTGATTATTGTACTGGTGGACAGGGTGCCATGCCCTCTGTAGCCCACTGCAATAACACCATGCCTACTATCTGTCAACAATGTGCAGGGTACTAGCAACATAGCAGGATTTTCTAGGCAAGTGTGTTTGTGTATGACACATGGGTTCAGACCATATTCTGGGTAATAGTAGGGTTGGTTACTTTGTTCACCAGGACTTTTGCCAGATGTAGGGGTATGGCTTGCCAACCCAGTCGCTTGGCTGAAATCTGTAATCCTCGTGAGGTGGACATTGTAACATATAATATGGCCACCATATAGGAAAACTACAAAACCTGGTCCTCAACATGTCCAGTGGTTAGACATTCACAGCCACCTCTACACAGGCTCTGACTGACAAACACACACACACACACACACACACACACACACACACACACACACCTGCCATGTCTTGAAATAGAACTCCTACCTAACTAGTTTATCACAATACAGCATTACACAGTTATAGCACGCGCTATGGAGATTACTGGGCTACCCTTTCCCCAAAGGTGTATTTCACAAGGAATGACATCAGCAGGTTTACAAAAGTAGGGCATTTCAAATTTCCTGCAAGTGAGTAGCTCAAAATGCATTGCTCACAAATCAGACAGTGAGATACACGCAACTGACATGTGTGGGTATAGAACCCATGAACAACTACATCACACTACTGCATGGAGATGTTATAAGACACACCATGAGGATTACTAGGAAACTCATTCCCCAGAGGTGTATTTGACAAGGAATGACATCAACAGAATTACCAAAGTAGGGCACTGTAAATGTCTTGTGAGTGAGTAGGCTATAATGCATTGCTCTCTACACAGACATTGATACACACCTAAAACATACATAACTATCATGGTTGTGGATGGAACCCTACCACAGTTCTAAATCACACTCCAGCAGTATTCAGTTACCTGACACGCTACAGAGATTACTGGGTTATAGCAGTCCCACAGGTGTATTTCTAGGTGAGTGACATCAGCATCCTTGCCAAAGTTGCGTATATGAATTGTAAGGAGTGTGCGTACTCTAAAAAGCATTGTTCCCATCTCAGGCAGACAGACATACACAGTTTGCAAGTCTGGGATTTGAGCACCTACCAAACTAGTTTATCACACTTCAACATTACACAGTTACAGGACACGCTACAGAGATTACTGGGTTACAGCACTGCCAGAGGTGTATTTCTCAGTGGGTGACATCAGCATCTTGCCAAAATTGAGTATGTGACTTGTAAGGAGTGTGCGTACTCTAAAAAGCGTTGCTCCCTTCTCAGGCAGACAGACACACACAGTTGGCAAGTCTGGGATTTGAACACCTACCAAACTAGTTGATCACACTATAGAATTATGCAGTTACAAGACACGCTACAGAGATTATTGGGGTACAGTAGTCACAGAGGTGTATTTCTAGGTGGGTGACATCAGCATCCTTGCCAAAGTTGAGTATATGAACTGTAAGGAGTGTGCGTACTCTAAAAAGCATTGTTCCCTTCTCAGGCAGACAGAGACACACACAGTTGGCAAATCTGGAATTAGAACACCTACCAAACTAGCTTATCACACTACAGAATTACACAGTTATAGGACACACTACAGAGATTATTGGGTTACAGTAGTCCCAGAGGTGTATTTCTAGGTGGGTGACATCAGCAGGATTGCCAAAGAAGGGCATTTCAAGTGTACTGCAAGTTGTACATGTCTTTTAACTGTGTGTACCCGCTGCTTACTGTCACGAAAACACATGTACACCTGCTTAAATGTGCCTTATTCAGTCCTAAATGACATTATCAAAACAACTTGCAGGTCTTGAACCCTGGACCATGCACACCAAGCTCATTAGACTTATCACTAAGCCATCTAGTTACTATATATGTTTCATGGTTTTTATAATACACATTTTACTACAGGTATTCCACAGTAATGAAAACAAATGGGACAGTCACTTTGTGTACATATGTACAGTACCTTTGAACGTACTGTACTCTGTGAAACAACATAGACAAGTCTACATATCTTCAACTGTTATAACTAAATACTAAATACATATATGCACTTATGGGATGTGTACACACACATACATATATATATATATATATATATATATATATATATATATATGTGCATATACACAGACACAGCTATAGCCATATATATAAACATGTCTGAAAACCCTTTGTGACAGAGAAGGGTTCCAAAGGAATTGATGTGTACACAAAACAGAGGCAACTCTTTTATTATAACATTTAAATCTTAATCAGTTCACCAGAGAAGGGATGGTTGTTGTGTATGTGGAGTTTGGAGTGGGGAATGATGGCTAAGGAAATATACCCCGGGGATTGTGGAGTTTGGGTGGGGGAATGATGGGTATGGAAATACACCCCAGGGACCACTTCTGTGTCATTGCTCAACAGTGGCACAGGAAAATAACGTACCCAACAGTAGTCATTCTTGACTCTATATTCCTTTCTATTCCTAACTATGTAATAATTTGTAGACTCCACTCACCACAGATGACTACCACAGTGTGCAGCATGTTAAAAGACATAACACATGTGTATGCCTGGCTACAGGGTAGTCACACATACACAAACACACACACACACACTTGCCAGTATTGGCTTACAAGTCCTGCCTATGTAAAGGTAACTAATACAGTGGTATGCAGTTGGGGTATGTGCCACAGAACCCATACAATTACACTTAATCTGATTCTGCTTCTGAGCTGGTTGACATCACAGGACTGATTACTTGCAGTGTGGAGGGGGGAAAGGGTGGTTTAGCAGATGACAAGGATAAAGGCCAGTGCAAAAGGTGGTTTCTCTTTGGAAAGCAGTGAAACCCGCTGTCATGACAGGATGCAGACACAAATACACACACACAACCACTTGCTGACACACACACAGTTGCCAGTGGTGGGATCACAACTCCTACCTATCTACAGATCACTATTACAGTACTACACAGTTACGAGACATGCCACAGAGATTACCCATTTCAAGGCAGTCAGAATGTCCTTCTAAGATTGAGGACATCAACATGGATACTGACAGTCATGAAGTACATAGCTGTAAACCTGTGTGTTTAAAGTAGGAGTCCATTACAACTTGTATGCACAAACAAGACACATCATCTGCAGGTAAGACATAGGTAGGCCTGAGAGGTATAGTTGTAGCGCAACAAGCCCTGAACTATAGTATGCCCATCTGTGGAATGGACAACTACTATCACTATACAGGGTTACAGTGGTCATGCTCATACACATAGAATCACAGGACTTGTTTGGATGCATTGACTCCAATTACACAAGGTGACAGTGGGCATGCTCATACACTTAGTTGCACAGGTCCGTTTGGGATGCACTCTGTCTACAACTACACAAGGTTATACTGGCCATGCTCATACACTTAGAAACAAAGGGCTTGTTTGGATGCACTGACTCAAATTACACAAGGTGGCAGTGGGTACGCTCATACACTTAGTAGCACAGGGCTGTTTGGGATGCACTCTGATTCTAACCACAGAAGGCCACAGTGTGCATGCTCATACACTTAGATGTACATAACACATTGTAATGGACTCCTATTGTAAACACACAGGTTTACAGCTATGTACATCTTAACTGTCAGTATATATATGAATTACCACATAGGTGGCAGGACACTAAACATCGAAAGTGTGATGAGAGACTTAGGGACACAGGTGGACAGTGGTCTCACCTTCGAGAACCACATTGCCACAACAGTCAGGAAATCCTTCTATGTGGCACACCTCATCACTAAGGGCTTTTCATCCAGAAAAAAGGAGGTCATTGTCCCACTGTACTCATCCCTCATTAGACCCATTATAGAGTATAATGCCCCATTTGTTATGTACCTCACAAGACATCTGCAACAGCTGGAAAGGCCAAAGAAATACCTCACTAAAAGAATCACAGGCCTAAAGCAGATGCCATATACTGACTGTCTAAAACAACTCCAGCTATACTCTGTGGCATATTGTCTACTTAGAGGTGATCTCTGCTTAACATACAAGGCCATGTCAAACCCTGAGCTGTTGGACATGCTCCACTTAAAGAAATCCCAATCCCTCAGAGTCACACGCTCCAGGGATCTAAACCTTGTCATCACAATGAACAAAACATGCTGGAGGGATAGGTTCCTGACCCAGAGACTCCCCATACTCTGAAATAGACTGCCCATACATATCAAGCAGAGCGCCTCATTGGCCCTCTTCAAAAGGAACCTTGATGATTGAATGGGAGATAGGAAATTTATTCCGGGGATCATGTCCGTCACCCTGCTAGACAGGGGCCTGGAGAAGCAAATATTGTGGGAAGAAATATCCAGGGAATTGTTATGGCTAGGCTTGCATAGGCCCTAGGGCCGATAGCCTAGTACCAACCAATGAACCTATGAACCTATATGCACATCATGCAGGTTTACTACCAGATACCTGTATGTGGCCTGTAAATTATATATCTGTGTATGTGCTGTGTGATACACATGCATACATGTAAATGAAGTACTGCCATATATATGTGAAGTGTACATACTCATGCATCTGTGGAAGTGACAGACAATTGGTTAACTGGGACACACAGGTGGATGCAAAGTACAGCATGTGTCACACACATTGCTGCCCTGAAAGGCATACATTGATATCAGGTTGTGGACAGTGGCATTATAATTGGAACAGTGGCATGTGCAAGCATAATATGTGAGCCCCATTGTCTAATGGTACTGAGGTGCAGGTGTCAAGATGACCTCTCCCGGCTGTGTTAGTAGTTGTCATTATTAGCAGGACCACTCCACTAAGTATATCTGACATTGGTCATCGACACAACATCTGCTGCTGTCCGTCACCTTAGATGTAGCATTTGATATCAAGCACAATACTGCCACTCACAGGGATGTCATGGTATGAGTGGCAACCGCTTGACCAAAACAATGAGCCAATGTCCTGCTGTAATTATGAGGTTGTCCAGTGTCTTTCATTCTGGGATGACATGACTGAAAGAAGACAAGCCTCTGTCACAGATCACATGCATCCATGATTCAAGGGAGTGTGGATAATACCTAGGTCACATTTACCCATATAGTGCCATTCCAAGGCAAATGTCCTAAACACAGAAGTAACACCCTGACACCTACAAGACAATTGCATTGGATGCGTATGCTAACCAGTGCTAGATGTGTGGCTGTCGTAATCCATTTGCTCAATGTAGAACCTACAATGGGGAATACTGACATCTATGCAGTGAGGAACACCTGACTGAAGACTCTGTAGTGCACAATAGCACCACCACCATATAACTCAGATCCAGACATGTGGGCCATAACACTGATACGGACCACTCCAGGTGGTGGTGTCCACATATTCATAAAGGCTACTCACAAGTAAAGACCACTACTCCAACATACTGCATCACAGATGAGTCAGGTACAGGTGACAGAGGCAAAAGCTGCATTCTAGGTTGTATCCTCATATACATCCACCACCATGTCCTCAGACTACCAACACACATCCATAAATGTGGTATGAAATAGTATGGTACAACACCAAATAGCCTTCAACTGGTAGACTGTACCTAGCCCTACATCAACTGTGAAAAGTACCCATGTACTGACACAGTTGCATAATGTGTTATGCAATGCAATAATACCACTGTTTGTAACCAGGTCAGTTGTACACATACCAGGGTCCCCCAGATGTTGTCAGTATTAACACAGTTGACTGTTGCTGTACACCAGTAAACAACACCCTCATGGTTGGATATGACCTAGATGTACCTGCCCTGGATATGTACATCCCACACTCATACAATATAAATGAAAATACCTGGAGGTTTACTATATCTCTGTTGATCATCTCCATGATAATTCTTTCCATGGCTTTACATATAAGACTAGTGAAACTTATGTGTCTCTAGTTTCCAGGGTCTGTAGATGCCCCACCTTTGTGCAAAGGGATGACTGTTGCCTTTCTCCATTCATAAGGCACGAAGTCTATTTGGAGGTTACAGTTAAATAGTAATTCCAGAGGCCCTAATAGGTCATATTTCATGCTATTTAGAAGGCATCCTGAGATATTATCTGGGCCCATTGATGCAGTGTTCTTGGTCTTAGAGAGAGCATTAAGGACCTGTTCTCTAGTGATAGTAGGGGGAGTTATATTTGATGATATTTCCTGAGGGAAGGTTGAGAGGGAGAGAATAGTAAAGTTGGAGCTGAATTTATCAGCCAGGAGGTTTGCTATATCTTCTGGTTCAGTATAGGTGGCTCCATTTAAAATGAGCTCTGCACACAGTTTTGTTCTGCCTTTGAGGTTGCGAACATAATAAGTATAGGATCTACTTACACAATAACTGCCTGTGATATACTGTCTTGGACATTCACTCTTGTCTTTTTTGGTTCCACTCTGAAGCAAACCTAGTACATTTTTCATACTCATGTTGGTCTTTACACTAAGCTATGTTAGTTGTTTTAACTGAGATATTTGATGCTGTGAAATATGGACTCTGAGATGGCATGGAAGAAGCCAAAATGCATCTACTCAGCATGATGTATTTTCTGAAAGCTGCTTGTATAAGTCTCACTGCTTAATTTATTGGTTGAAATGTGCCACTTTAGAACACCTTTAATCCTGCAGCTCTTGATGAGTTTCTTATTTTATGCCTTAAATGATGTGATTCTGTGATTATGAGATGGTCACTCAGTTAACTAACACTTATAACCACCCCTGAAAACGTACTTATATTTGGTTTCTGTTAGCAGTCTAATGTAAATAACTGAAAGAATACATAAATAGATTAAGTGCAGACAGAATTAATACATTAAATGATGTATCCAAAGCACCAGATTTAAAGGACAACTATTGAGAGGATCATGCTTTGTTCTCAGTAATGAATGGAAGGACGGTGGTGGTCAGGTGAGATCACACTGAAATAAAATCAGAAAACATGACTAGAATTTGCAATATTGTATTTCCTCTTCCGTTCTATTCTTTTGCTGTTCTGATAATAATAACTGACATTCTTGGCAAGCAATAATGCCTGACATGCTGGGCATTATTGGTGAAATAATGGACTGCTCAGGGGTGTTATGAGGCTCAACACCACTGGAGGAGGGTTTCTCCTCTCAGTAAGATCATTATTTCCTTATAAGGCCCAACCTGGAGGGTAATATTGGGCTTAGATAGTGAGTTAACTGTTAAATTGCTCATATGTATTTATTTGTTTGTTTGTCATATAAACCTGAGGAAGCGTGCTTTGGATGCACGTGAAAGCGCCTGTTACATAAATAAATCAACTTTATTTTTATTTCTACATTGTGGTGCCCTCCATCTAGCTGTTTCTCTAAATATTCCTGGTTTTTGGCTGGAGCCTTTGAAGGGTAGCATTCTTTATTTCATCTTATTTGTTTGTTTGTTTGTTTATTTACTTACTTACTTGTTTGCTTAGTTTTGTATTAGTATAAACATTTTTTATATTTTATGTAAAACAAAATATTTATTTTTCCTGATGTTTCAATCTTGCTGCAGTATATATAATTGCTGTCAGAGGAAGTATTTTATATCCAAAATGTAAGTTGAGTAAGCATTTCATTTACTCACACACACACACACACACACACACACACACACACACACACACACACACACACACACACAAGCATGAACTCACATATACATACACAATTACAACTACTTTCTTGTTTGAGTGCACTTCCGATGTCTTATTGTGACCAATGAAATAAAAAATATAGTGTCTCTCAACTGCCCCAGATTGTGGTCTATGACTCCACAGTGTTTGATTTTTCTGTTAAATCACTGAATATTACTTAATAAAGACACACGTTATAGTGTCATAATTTTGGTTGCTCAGAAAATGCAGGTTATTAAAGATTGACCCTCATTTTATACCTTTCCCCTACATATAATTAACTTTATCTACAATTTTTGAAAAAAGAAGATGAGAGATATGCACTCAATGCTTAATGTATCTCTTACTTCCAATCACTGTCTCTCTCTTGCTCATTCTCTGCCTGTTAAATACACGTGTCCATGCCCCCCCTCCCCCCCACACACACACACACACACACACACACACACACACACACACACACACACACACACACACGTTACTAATTTCATTTATTCACTTTCTTGTGCTCGCTAAATTGCAAAAAAGTGTTTAGTGAGCATATAAAATTGTCAGTGTTTTTTTTTCCATCCGTGCATAATGGCAATTTGTTACACACTGCCATGAAGCATCAGACTTGTTTTTCAGCAGATGACATCTGCACATTAATACCCTACTGTAGAACATTCATTCTCCAGTAGGATCTCAGTGTACCATGTCTGTAGAACATTCATTCTCCAATAGAATCTCAGTGTACCATGTCTGTAGAACATTCATTCTCCAGTAGGATCTCAGTGTACCATGTCTGTAGAACATTCATTCTCCAGTAGGATCTCAGTGTACCATGTTCTCATTATCTAAAACCCTGTAAAACAGCTCTTCTCTGCAGCTACAGAATGTATCAGTTGCAGTGTCTATCTCTGACAATTCAGGTCATATCATTTGAGAGAATGCATAAACAACAATGGCACTTACTGTATGTTAAGACTGTTAACAACTGAAGAAATTATCAGAAATGTTCAAAGTCTGAACTTGATATACAAAGTAAATAACAGCAACTTCAGAAAACACAAAAAGCAAAGGTCACAAGAACTGTAGCATTTTTGGTTGAATGCTGAGTGATCTACAAGTGGTTTGCCATGATCACTGAAGTAATTTAAGATAATATGCTTGACCCTCAGCTATAGTACATTTATAATCCAAGTTCCCCTTTGTCAGTTTGATCAATAGCACACAGAACTAAAGCGATAGATATTACCATGGAACTCCTGAAGAATAAATATCTAATTTGCAGACTTCCTGACAGCATGCTTAGTTTTATACTGAGCCTGTTATATGTATGCAGAGGTACGTCAGTGAATGCAATATGAAAGTAAAGAAATTTCATTCAGGACCGATAATTTAAAATTAAACTTTCTGGGGAGTCAGACTTATGAGCAGTCATTTACAGCCAGCATCATAATTCATTTAGGAGTACCCATTCATCCTACATTTTGTTTCAGCTGTCACATATATTTTGTTAAAGTGTCTTTGCCACACACAATAGCAAAACTGAATGTTTCTGCCTCTGCTGCAGCATATAACGTGATCTGAATAAGATCATACTACGGAGGGGAAAGAGAGGCATTGAGCAGGTAGTGACTCATTGCAAAGGGATAGCTACATGTGTGCACTCTGAAAAGATGTTGCCATAACCCTTTCTGGACTGAATTATCTTTCACTGAAGTCCAAGATAACCCTCCCTAAAAGTCGTTATTATTGGTTGCCTAAGCTCTTTTCTGCCGCAAGAGAACTAAAATGAACACTCATCATTTTCTGACCTCATTTCCTACACTTTTTCCTGAATGGTTTCTTTAAAATGCACTAGTGTAATCTCTTCATCTGTTTCAGGGCTAGTTAATGCAGTAAGAACACCAGCACTGTGGCCACTCAGATTTTTTTATTCACTTTTGATAGGCACTTTATCTCATTCAGAGTTTGGGGAAGCCAGACACAATCATAGATGAGATACAGATCCATTATAAGAAAAACATAGGAAGGACACACACACACATTTTATGAATTTATTTAAGTTATCCTTTGTAGACCATGTTAGTCCCACTAGGCTAGTGACCTCTTTTCAGGGGACACCTGAGATGGTATTTATACTACAAGGGAAATCTGGCCATGGCAGTGGGGAACTTCCCCTATTCCTTTCAATATGTGCCGTGGGATCTTTTACATCCACCTCAGCTAAAACCACCTTAAACAGATGCAACCTCAGTTAAAAAGGCTGTGCTGCAGTATCAGCAATCTGATCACCTGGAGTGGGAATAGAACCCACAGCCTTCTGCTCTTCGTGCACCAAAGGTGAGATTTACACATGTGTAGTCCTAAATGACAATAAAGTTTACTTTTAACTTTGAATTATGCTACTTGTTGTGCCTTTCTCACACACAATATATAACCATTTTAAAAAAATGTCTTATTCTTCTATCAGAAAAATAAATCACAGTTAATATAAAACGTAAAGAATAAGTCATCAAGGAATTTATAAATTGTAGAATGTCTTATTTCAGGATATTTCACCATATTTGCACATGCAGCAAATGTTCTTTTATATCATGAGATATTTGATTGGCAAATATACAACAAATTGGAATGTGTCTATCAGCATCCCAGCAGTCATCATCAATACGATCTATAACAGGTGTCTGACTTGCTAGGGAGACACCTATTTGGTGAAAGTTGTATCCTGAACAAAGATGAATCAGAGCAAATTGTACTAAAATGAGAGGACTGGACTTTCAGAGAAATGCATTTTATATTTGGCTCAGCCTTATAAAATGCCACAAAGCAAGCCATGCAGAAAACAGCCATTCTGTAATCACATGCAGTGAGCCCACAACTTACACTAATAGGAGAGGCCAAGACCAGGCTCGGTACAAATGTGTTAAAATATTTGAGGTATACAGTGCTTTGAACAGATGATTATTGGAATCATTCACTGCATGTGGCCAGCTTTGCAATTATTTGCAGTGTTAAAAGTGAAAAAAACTTTACATATCTTTGTGTAAACAGTTTTGTTGCATCCTGTTTGACACTAATGCAAGTTATGCTTAAAAATTTAAATTTAAAGAACGATACATCTGTACTAACTAAAATTATTGTTAAGCTTTGGAATGGCTAGATCTGCTTTATCCTGTACAGGAACTGTGCCACAAACATTTTATGTCAGAGCAACAAAAATCCTCCAAAGTTCAAATATGTTTGCTTTCTCAAACCACTGCCACCCAGCTTGAATAAGAAACTTTGTGCAGGCAAAATAGACTGATACATCTCTGCTCCTTAGATGTGAATTAGGAGGGTTATATACTGCACACATACCTCTCAACTGCACAGAGTTTTGTAGAATGTCCAGATTTGTGCCTCATATTTTTGGTCTGTTCCTCGTAAAATTGGAGGGTTATATACTGCACATATACCTCTCAACTGTACAGATTTTTGCATAATGTCCACATTTTTGCCTCGTATTTTTGATCTCATCCTCATAAATTTATGTTTTTTTGGCTAATCACTGATGTTTGAAGTCACTATATAATGACATACATTTGAGTTTCAGACATCATATGTTTCATATCCTTCATGCATGCCAACACAAATCCTGCTATTCCAGTAAATTTGTATGTTTAGAAGAGCGATATTTAAAATCTTTCCCTATTTTTGGACTTTTGACACCCCATTATATTAGACATTGTCCAGATTTCATGTGCTAAGAGGTTGAGAGGTATGACTGTATAATGTGATAAAGCAGGGATAAATTTAATAGACAGAAGAAGCATCCCCTTTCAAAAAACAACAAAGTGAACAATTCAAGGAGAGAGAGAGAGAGAGAGAGATTGAGAGAGAGAGAGAGAGAGAGAGAGAGAGAGAGAGAGTGAGTGAGTACCATCTTTTATTTGTGTTCTTTATTTATTAATTTGGTAATACTATAGCTGTATTTTACCAGTATAGACATTTATTTATATAACTATATGTAATAAAAGAAAATATCTGACTGAGGAATGTTCATTTTTCTTCTGAGTATTGGAAAAATAAAAGCTGCAAAACAAGTAGTTATAAAATGTCACAGTTGTTTTATAAAATACTTCAACCATATGTATCAGTTTGTTAATAACATATTTGATTTATTTATAATGAAAAAAAAATAATAAAATAATCAGAAACAGACTACAACGAGATTAGGCAAACAGAACATGAGTTTGTTTTGTCACAAAAGGTGAAAATAAAGAGAAGGTAACTAGAGAAATACAGGAGAAACACAGGCAATGTGCATTGTGAAATTCGGAAAGAAGGATGTCAAAAATGTAAAAACTGTGAACATAAATGATGTCGTATTATTATCAGATAAGAGCTGCATGCATCACAAGAATAAATTTACAAATTCTAATTATACAATGAACATTCAACAACATGCATGCGTACTAAATGACCAAAGCAATCAGTGTGCCTGTTCTAAACCCAGCATTACCCAAAATAATCTGTCTGATCATCAATCTAAAGTAATACAAATAACTGTGAATGCAGTCGCTTAAAGAAGCTACAGTCACCTTTTTGTCTTCATGCCGCTACTAGTAAAATCTAAACAAAATGGTGACCGGTAAATATAAATGCCCCATCCTACTCTGCAGCACAAGACTGCTTCTTCGAACAGAATAATACACACAAATTTTTAGAATGCAGAAGAAAACCTTACCAAGATGTCAGGAGTATCTAAGCAAATAGCTCCAAATTGCCTGACTCCCTCAAAATAAAAACTGTCAGGAACTGGATTTAGTGAATGCACTATGCAAGTGTTGGGTTACTCATGCCCAGTGCATGTTCAGTACCTAACTCAGCTGTCCCCTCCATCCCTCCATAAAAATTAAACTTAATTTATAAATAACATAATTTTAAAAAATATATATAATTTCTTTGTTTAAATAATGTTATTGTGCAGTACCAATCACTCATGTTCAACTGCGGCTAATGTCAGATTCACTCATGGCTAGTTTTGTTTGATCACTTGGGTTACACTCGTGATCAAACCACACCAGCAGTGACTAAATCATGCATTATTCACAGCTGAACATGACATATTTCTGAAAAGGAAAATACATGTGCAAGCCAGGGAATGTGCATGTAAGTTAAGATCTGTGGAAATATTTTTTGTGAATTTTAGAATGTGTACTTGAGAATGTCTGCTGCAGTGTACTTGGAAGTCATCCAAGAGCTAACCAATGTGGACAAAAAGTATGAATTACCTAATCTATACTTGGCTTTAGATATGGCTAGCCTAATACCACAGTGTGTTTTGTGTCATTTAAGCTTATGTGAGAGCCTACCTTTAAAGCTTCTGGTTGTCTGAGTTAGTATAGTGATTACATGCTTATCAAATTTGAACCAGTTATCAGTGATGACTCCATTTTATTTGATGGAACTAACTACTTCAGATAAGAAATAACAAAAAGAATATCATTGTAGAATTCCTTCTTTGGCGACAGTAAGATCACCATTCTGATCTGAAGAATATCTGTATAGATTTTGTGCTCTGAAGATACCACTCAAATCAAACGACTATTAGGATAGACTTGGTTCTTTGGAGATAATAGGATTCCCACTCTCATTCTTGGGAATCTTGAAGGCAGAAAGCAAGATCTGGTTTTGGTAATGTTGGCAAATAATCCCAAAGAGGTTATGACGGACTGTGCGGAGCTGAATATACTCCACAGTTCATGGCTGATGACTAGGATATCCTCTATGACAAGGGTACCAGAGTATTTGGCATGCTGAACCAGTTAATCAGTTCGGTGCTCCAGTATTGTCTTAGTGAATACAATGAAGAATATTAGACCAGACACTGAGCCCTGTACAATTACCTTACATTACCGGCAGGAGGAAGGGCTGTGTTGTCCCAGCTGACAGACTGTATCTATCATAACTACAGCCACTAATTAAGAGGTTAGATAGTCCAGAAAGTAGTGATAACTTAATCAATTGCTTTAGGATGTCAAAGTACAATGATCGGATGATCTGGGGGGCCTACCATGCTTAAAGATGTTGGATGTCTCCCATAGTGGCTCTGTATATCATAGCAATTTTTTTTTTAATTTGATAAGTCCATTTTGGTACAAATTATCAAAAATATTGAGTATAAAGGGATGGATATTTGAATAACTGCAGAAAAAATGAAAACACTAGCCAAAAGTGAGACTGTATTGGAAGAAATCTGCTATGATTAAAATCAAGAGGAGTGGTGACCACCACAGCAGTGTTTTGTAAATGATAAAAAATTGATTTATCTGAATGTAAAAGAAGTAATAAGAGGCTTGAAAGAGGTGACATTTGACTTGTGGCATATTTCAGTGCTGTTGGAAGGGTATATAACAAAACTGCAAGTAGCTAGAGTTGATAATATTGCATTTCTACATGCTCAAGAGGTCACCGTGATGCTGGTTAAGCAACGGGCAGCTGAAATGTGAAACTGAATGAAAGAAATAGGTGGCCAAAACATGTGGATCAGTAAATGATTGCCTAAAAATTAGACTGATTGGAGTGTTGAATGAAGAGGAAGGACTGGATTTGCTGGAGACTGCGAAAACTAATATGGCTCAGTGGACAGGCCTCATAAAGCAGTCACTGAGAATTGAGAAAGTGAGATGGTTGCTACTGACTGTACCAGAGAAGACATATGCTAAACTTGGACTTCTTTTGGTGCAGTTCCTAATGACATATGGAAAGAACAGATTCTGTGGCAACTGTGGCAACCAGGAAGAAAGCTTATAGTGGCAGGTTGAACAGTTCTTGTGGATTATAATTATTCCTTGTTATGAAGATACAACTTTTCAGCAGAAACTACAATTTATGGGTGTTATTAAGGAATGTAACAAACCTGAGTTGAACTATACATTTGCTTTCTCAGCAATGTTGACGGTTCCACAGCTGGAGTTTTGACTTCTATTATTGCTGAGGAAGTAATGGTTTGAGTTAATTAAATCCCTCTGTTAGAGTTTTGGAAGTTTATGCTTTAAATTCCAATGGCTTCATCCAGCGCTTTTAGACAAACGTTTGTTATATCCTTACAGTTCATTAAATGATCATATCTCTACAACCATAATTGTTGCCAAAGAAGTACAAATGTCAAACTGTTCCGTGCTAAAGCAACCTTTACAGCGGTAGCATTCATTAGATCCTCAGCCTTAAGCTGGGTTTTATAAGTCACAGCAAACACAGTAATTATTGTTTTTTTGTAATATTTTGTAAACAACTTACAATAACTTAGTAGCCACTCAAGTTATGTATATACTGTCAGAAGCATTTTGCTGACCTAGCTATGAGATTTCTCATGAAGCTAAGTTGTTACTTTGTTAATAAAATATTTAGAGAAATATAAAAATAACAGTATAAATAAATATTATATGAACATTTAATATCTCTCTAGCTACACTGCACTGAGGTTAAGTAAGAATGCAGTTGCGCTGCCCTTCATGTAAGCTTTAAGATGAAATATTTGAATAGTATGTATGCAGCATGGTTTTGTAATTATTAATGTAAACATGAACAGACAACATTTGGCACCTAAATGCAACACTAGGCTGATCCCAGGTAAGTGCCTGGAAGTGTCACTAAGGTCTGATTAGTAAAATAATTTACCATTCTATGCATTCCATGCAGTAATTCATACAGGTTATATAGGAAATTTAAACCTGGGTGACTCTGCAAATTTGGGGAGTGTAAGAAGAATTTGGGGGGGGGTAATAAGAATCAAATGGAAAAGGGAGACTGTTTTATGAAATGCAACAGGGGACAAGATATTATAAGAGGTTTTATAACTTGGTTTAACTATGAAGCATTGCAAACAGAATCAATTAAAGTTTGTCTGAAAAAAATGATCAAAGTAGAGCTGTGATACATCTGTGGCAAAATGTAACTTTGAGTCAATTACTAATGCAAGAAAAAGGGGCTGTTTTGGGGGTTATTGTGATATAAAATCAATGAATAGTGCCCCACCTATTCATTTTCTTTTATCCATGCTTAAGTGTTAATAATAAGTGAAGAGGTTATTACAGAATATATGACAATTATCATAACAGTTTATTTACAAAATACATTAAGTACATTTTGTATCACAGAAGAATTCTTCTGTTTATATTTCATATGAAAGTAAAGGGGTGTGAATTGGGATCTTCCTGTTCTGTTTCAAGGTAGGACCATGGAAATAACCATGATTATTGTAATGGCAGAAAACTGGGGTCATGTGCATGCTGTGTTGCAAATATATTTGTACTTTTGACAAGTTATTGTATTCCTCATTGCACAAAAGACTTAATCTACAAAACATTTCTAATATGATGTAAAGAAATTATGAAAAACGTGTCTAAACTTTGTAGCCTTAAACGTTATCACTACTTAAAATTGTTTTAATTAGAATGTTTTATAACTGAGTAATAATAAAATGTTAAATGCTGAGAAAATAATAGTGTAATGTCCAGTGCTCCTATTACTAACTTACTACTGAACTATGACTAGAGTTATTAAGTCTATGAACCAACAAATTTGTTTTAAAATAAGAGAAATATAAATACAAACAGAATCTGAGTATTTGATACCAAAATGATAATTAGTAGTATTACTAAAAAGGTTTATAGCAAAACAAATGTTGCACTTTATGATGTAAACATTACTAGCATACAAAAATGAGGGAATTGAGATACAAAGCTTGGGTGTAACCATTTAAATGGTGGTTGGCTAATGTAATAATTTGTAAAGCCCTATCAAGAATGAAGATGTGACCCTGAGAGAAGAACACTGACTGTAATGTTTTGTGTGATGATGATTGAAGTCAGCTATATGTTACTGATGGAATGACTGAATACTGGGTTTGGCAATTGTGCTACATTTTCTTAAGTTGTCAAGTTTAAAAGGGCAAGTTAACACAGAAATTTAAAATGTGTTGTAATATTGATGGTCTTATATATATATGCACTAAGAAGAAAGGTAGATGAGATCTGACTGTCCTGTTAGTTTGTAAGATGTTTGATGACAGCAGTGACATTATGGACTGGCAAAATAAACATTTTTGAAATAATAAGACAGGCAGTAAAAGAAATGAGTGCCGTGATAATGATATGTAAATGTTATATTCCTCAGTGTTACTTTGATAAGAGTAATTTGCAGAAGTTATTCCAGCCAGAGCTAAACCTCATCTGCTGATGGGAAATATGGTGTAAAGGCTCTTGGAAAAAGCAAAGTGATTTAACAGAGGAAGCAATTGGGAAGACAGGGAAGCATTTGGGAAGTCAGGGAAGCGTTTGGGAAGACAGGGAAGCATTTGGGAAGACAGGGAAGCATTTGGGAAGTCAGGGAAGCGTTTGGGAAGACAGGGAAGCATTTGGGAAGACAGGGAAGCGTTTGCAGCATTATATTGTCTAAGGCCAATATGTTGGGAATACTTGTCTGTACTCTGAGAGACAGCTTTGAGGGTGATGAAAGGAATCCCCTCTTATAGCCAAGCATCACAATATGATGGGTTTTCAGTAAGAGAAGACTAGAGCTAAAGTCTGTAAATAATGGATCTTTACGATATTTAGCATAAGTATATAATACAATCTGTAAGGCAAAAATGTCTGTGTGCCTCGTCTGGTAATATACATCAATTTGTGTAATAACAGCAACATTTTATTTTATTTATTTATATTTGTTCACCAGGGGTGTCCATCTGGGCCCAGGGAGAAAAGCTCCACATATATACAGCATAATAACATACAAGAGGAAAAATGTGGAGGCACACAATTACAACATTTGGAGTAAGTCATACAATAATAGTATACAATGGCGAAAATGTGAAATTATACAATTACATACATTAGAAGTAGGATACCTAATCTGGTATTGTAATGATTTTTGTAACATTACAGATGATGTCAAGTAATTTACACAGAAATCAATTAGTTAAATAAAAGATTCTTAATAGAGTATTCAAAAATTTTAATCTTAGAAACCAGTGTTGTTATACAAATTCTGAGGGACAAGAGAATTTGGTTGTACAATGACGGGCTGAAATGTGCTTAGTTCCCCTAGAATTGGGCCGTTCTAAAGCATGTTACAGCATTTATTGGATAGATTTGGAGAACACCATGGAAACTTGAGGAGGTTAAGATTAGGAGATTATGAAGGATAATGGAAGTGGGACAGTGGAGATGGAAATAACAAGAAGAAAGTGAGATTGTCAGTAGATAGTGGATTTAGAAAGTAGCAAAGTAGTCATGGTTCAGCCAGGAGGTTGTCAGGAGCATAACCAGTTACTGGCCAAGTGTGTTTTGAGCAGTTTCTTTGAATGTGGCAGGGCAGCTGGTGTTGGTAATGTGTTTATGAATGGACTTCCATGATTCTGAGATCTGATGTGAATAAAGAGAGTCACCAAAGCTGTTTGTGGTTTTAAAGAATTCTAGTTGGGATTTGTCTGATGATCTTAGGCTTCTGTTATCAGAGTGGGTTTGAACAAGGTTTAGTAGGGCTGGGCAGTATTTGGGTTGGTAAATGACAGAGTGAGTTGTTGTAAGTTGGTTGTATGATAGAAAATTAAAGAAATTTGGTATAATGTATAACTACAGAGACATAACTTTATATTATACAATGTATAAAAAGGGGCATGCTTTGTTATAGAGACATATCCAAAACAGAATGTTGTGTTTCCTAATAGTACTGAGAAACTGTAGAATCAAGACAAAGGTTTATGATGACTGCTTAAAACTTTGAAGAATTGACAAGCGATGTTATATTAGTAGCAAGCATTAATTATGTAAAGTGATATGTGTGTAAACTCTTCTATTATGAATATTTCCAAGATCAATAAGTAAGTTTTTCAAAAAAAGAACAATGATCTAACAACCTTGCTATAGTTAGATACACATAATTATAATCACTGCCATCAAGCAAAGTTGTTTCTGTCCAATGCCAAGCCCTAAAGCCATGCTGTGTTCTAGACATGTGATTATCTCAATGAGCTGTTGGAGGAGACGAACATGCACACATTCAAATATTTTTAGAGGAAGCCTTTAGCCAGTATCTAGATAACCTAATTAAAAAAAAACTCAAATGTCATATTGGAGGTAGACCACTATATAGAATTTTTTTCAACAACTGAAGCATTAGAGTCAGGGGAGAGCGTAGATAAAAGAAAAAGAGACTCATTTTGCCTTGATCATTTTTGACATGAATAAAAATGGCCTCCCTGTGCACATAACAGGGGAAAAATAGCACCCACCACCATCTTGTTCAAGCTTCCTGTCCTCTCAGAGTGCAGACTGGTGGAGCAATTTCAGTCTTTACAAGATAGTTGCTTTTGTTATGATGCTTCTTTCATTAATATATTCCAGTCTAAATCTACAAATGTTGAGCCGGTGTTATTAGTAAGGTCAAAAGTAGTTCATGGGCCTGGACTGACATGGATGTCTCCAGAAAGGAAAATAAGTGATGAAAAAGATACAAAATTATACCAGCAGTATATTCACTAACAGCTTTATACAAGGCCTATCAGGAAATAAATGGTAACTTACTTCTGCGTATTCTCTAACAGCTTTATACAAGGCCTATCAGGAAATAAATGGTAACTTACTTCTGCTTTGTAGTTGAACCATGTTATTACGGACATTCAGTAGGTGGAATGGCACCTGGCACATGCTATAGGTAGAATATGAAACTTATTCTGAGAAGGTAGCATTCTTTACTTTGCAGCCTGAAAGTTGTCAGCATATACTACAATGCATTTAATTAGCAGTGGTATCCAAAATGTGTCCAGGCATCAAAAGGCCTAATGGTATATGCAGATAGGTGTATAACATGCCATTTTTTGAGTGGCTATTATGTAATAGTTTCTATAGGTATTCAAGTAACAGGAATGTCATGACTCAGTATATAAATCAAACAAGCCCAGGGAGGGATGGTAGCTGGGATGACAAGGAATCTTCCATGTCTCTGCACCTTGACTGATGCCACATATATTTTAAAATTTCCCACATCCTTCTGAATACTTTTCTTCCCACAGTGTTTAAAAAAAAAACATGGGGGGTATCTTATTTTTGTTCTACTTTTATCCATCATGTATGCTAAATTACCATGTAACACCTGTTTTTGTTTGACAAGTTATCTGTAACTGAATTTTAATGTTCTGCAACTGAAGTATGAATGTTCTTTTTGTTCATGTGTTTTATGTGGAGCTTTTCTTCCCGGGCATCTACTGAAAATGGACATATATCCAGTTAGACTAGCCCGGTCAACAAATGTAAAATAAATAATAAATAAAAAAATCCCCACAAGCAGCCACAGAGGACACTTTGTGGGCAGACTTATTTGTGGTGCACAGTTTGTAAGATAGAGCAAGTAGCAATAGAAGTGTCCATGAGAAACCTGCATCTGACCTGAGGAAGGCAGGGCTTCTTGTGAGACAGGTTATATAGAAGGGGGAAATGTGACATTAGCCTGGGGAATGAAGGATGACAGCCAGATATAGCTCTTACACAGACGTATATTTTCCAAAGTAATGTTAGGAGTGCTTCTATAGTACTGTATGGGATATAGAAGGGCTTCTATAGTGCTATATGGGATATAGAAGGGCTTCTATAGTGCTGTATGGGCTATAGGAGGGCTTCTATAGTGCTGTATGGGATATAGGAGGGCTTCTATAGTGCTGTATGGTTTATAGAAGGGCTTCTATAGTGCTGTAAGGGATATAGAAGGGCTTCTATAGTGCTGTATGGGATATAGAAGTGCTTCTATAGTGCTGTATGGGATATAGAAGGGCCTCTATAGTGCTGTATGGGATATAGGAGGGCTTCTATAGTGCTGTATGAGATATCTTGCTCATGGCGATTTTAATACCTTTAGGTACAGATATTGCCTTAGATAGCTCCCCAGGAAAATGGAGACAGAAGTCTTTTATAACAGGTCCAGCTGTGTAATACAGCTTTAGACTGGCCCAATTAATTTTATTAGTAAGATAACAATACTGCACATCTTTTTATCAGCAGTGGCTTTACCGCTATAGGTTGAAAACACTAAACTGCTTGAAAAGTCATACTGAAAAGTATAAAATATTTTGTTCTTCCATCCAAAAATCATGTATGCACTTTTAACAATTACTTTAGGAACTCAAATGTACTATTTTAAAAGAAATATTATTTTAACAGTGTATAAACATAACAGAGCATTAGCATTTAAAACACAGATGCTTTTGATTACATATACTAACACACACTGAATAGCTTTAGTTTATCATGCCTTATATGCATTGTAAAGTGTTACTATAATCCCAGTTATCCTTATTTTGTGTGGAATTCACAAAACATACAGAGGGGTAGGATGAGTAAAATGCATTCCAAGTTTATGAAGGTAGTAATGATCAATTTACTTACAAACACTAGCTTTTATGAGGATTCTTTTTCTTGTGATGCGTTTAGGGAATGAACATAAGTTCATAGGTGATTACTAGGCTAAATACCCCTAAGGGGCCCTTTTTAATCCTAGCCTTGTTTCCGAAATGTAACTGGTAGGTTGATACTCTAGGGTTGTTTTATGGGTTATATGCACTCTTGGGGATGGGTGGTCAAGCATTTACAAGCTGCCTCTATTTGTTACAGACTTAGGTGCTAAACTGGGGTAAATTTCCAGTTTCCAATCCATTGATCCAAGTTACACTTGAACTGGGTAAGGGAAGAGCTCTGCCTGACATCAATATGAAATCTGTACCAGAGAAGGGGTAGTTTCTGAGACAAATACTTGTCCCTCCAGCATGCCCTATTTGTGTTGCAGACAAGGTTTAGACCCTTAGATCAGGTAAGTCTGATTCCAATAGTTTTGCAAATGTGCAACAGGTCCATCAGAGTGGGATCAAAGGAAGCTTTGTAGCACAGGCAGAGATCACTTCTCAGCAATTTGTAGGATACCAAGTACAGAGAGAGTTCTGAGATGGTCCGGGTAAGACATGTTTTATACGTCCTGAGTTCTGAGATGGTCCGGGTAAGACATGTTTTATACGTCCTGTATTCTTTTAGTCAGGAACCTCTGTGGACAGTGCAATTCTGGCATATGCCTGGTCAATGCAGCTATTAAAATGATTGTGCAGGTTTTCCATGAACAAATTCCCATAAACAGTAGTGTTCTCAGGGTTCGGGAGGGGGGGGGGCTTTTGCCAGGATGTCACTAAATAATAGGAAGTTTGCTATGGTAATTTAGACAAGGAGAAGCACAAGTGTATCATACAGTTTGATGAGCCTTGAGATATGTTTGCCTTTGATGAAAATGTAGACACCTCCGCCTTTTGTTCCTTCTTGTGCAGTAGCTGGTCTAAGTGTGTGGAAAGCACTACAGCCCTGCACTGTCGGGATGCTCTTCATAGCTCTAAATCATGCCTCAGTAACTGCACATATATCTACATTCTCCAGAGTGAGGAGAACTTGCAGTGAGTGGAGCTTCTTGTTTAAACTCAGGCACTGAACAGCAAACCTTCAGATATTTTTAGGCTGGTTTTGCTATGTTAAATGGTTTAACATAAGTTGGAAATGTCTAAAAAAACCACTAAGGGGTAGACAGGGTTTTAGATATTATTCAAAAGCCAAGAGGGGATAGGTGCAGACTATCAATGGCAAAGCAGCATGGTCTACAAACCATATCCTCCCAGACTGACAAATTTTATACCACCCCCCTTAGAGTGACACCAAAATCCAAGTCAATTCTTAAAATCAATGATTTTATTTTCATATTATAGCATCATGTTTGAGAAGGTAGAATGCTGTTCAATACTAGACTTGTACTAACCAGGGAAACATGGTCTGAAAGCTCCATCATTTCTGTTATCATATAGTTCAGGGAGGTACATATCAGGTCATTTATACCAACATGGGGCTATGACTGAGTCATACTGGTACTTGTGGTTCAATGACTAAAGTGCATGCTTGACCTAGAGGATTCTAGCCCTTATTAGACAACTGACTGTGACTATCTCCTTACTCAGTCTGGTGAGTCTCCTATGACCAACATATTGGGTTGTGTGATGGTATGCCTTATGGGCTTAGAAGATGAGACACCGTGAGATGTGGCTTTATATGTCATAGTGGATGCTGTTTTTCTGGTGTGCTTTTCAGGTTGTTGTGGATACTCATTGTGAGTGCAACATCTGGATTGTCTTTGTGGTTTAGGAAGATTACTTTTAAGAGCCTCAGCATATGCGAGTCTATGGGCCTGGTCAATACTATGTGTGGGAGGCGTAGTGTGTGTGTGTTTGTTATGATCTGTTTGTTATTACAAGTGCTTGCATGTGATAACCTTGACTCCTGTGACATTGTATAGCTACATCTCCACATACTGTACCAGTTTGTTTAAGAATTAGGTGGTTGTCAGTAAACATGAGACAATTGCTACATTGCTTCAGGACATCCATATACACTAAGATGGCTACAGAAATGGAAAAAAGTGCATATCTATTGTCATGTGACCTACAAAGGGATGGTACAAAAGGGTTTACAGCTGGCTAGCTTGGTTGCTATGAGAGTGTAGAACTACAGTCAAGACTATCTAAGTCTAAACTCGTGGGGGTGCTCCTGAATACGCAAACTAGTTGTTCATTGCAGAACTAAGTACAGAAGAAATTTTAGGAGTAGTTTTATTTTAAATTCTAGGTGCCTAAATCTATATAGGGCATTGCTAACTGCCTCTGTGTGTTGAACAGCATCGCACAAATTCAAGAAATGTATGCAGGTACAGAAAGTCTCAAAACAAACACACCAGCCTGTTGGCCAATCAGAAACAGATAATTTGGGGTTTCAAACAGTGATTCCCAACACATTAGAGACCTGGCTACCCTCTACTGCCACTGGACTGCAGACCAAACTTTTCTTAATGTGAAAACACTGTCAGAGGTCAGCCAGAATCCATTAAATAACCAAGCTGAAACAATAAACCAAAGAGAAATGCAAACACACACGGGGAAAAAAAATCAAAAATACTTCTCAATAGATCGCAATGTAAGAACTCAGCAAACAGTACTCAGATTTAAAAGTAGCACATGTATATTACAGGATAAAGCGTAATGCTGCAGTATGGAGCAAATATTCAGCTTTAGATGGATCTGGATTCAGTACACAAATCAAATGTAGTTGTAAAAGCAACAGCATAAAAATGCAAAAAAGTACAAAAATATGAAGAAATCTACAAATATAACAGCAAATCATTTATTTTGAGATAGAGTACAACTCTCCTCTATTTCTCGTCCATTAAAACACTGCACCATAAGAAAACTAATAATAAATTAAAAATAATAATTTCTTGGCAATATTTCAGAAAAAAGAACTTTGAAAAAGAAGCAGTTCCATTAATGTCTGGGAGAGATTATAGCTGTAAGATACATAATGTGAGGTTTCAGATGCCTTGCTGGATGGGACTGGACTGGACTATGGAGAATGACAATACTGCAATTACATTGCAGCTGTTACAACTATAGTTTCACAGCCATATATGCTGTCTCAGTTGCAAAGGCAGTAGTAAGAAAATGATCAAAAGATGATTAAAAAGGTAAGAGATGCATAACTGTCTGGCACGTTCAGGGTGCCATGCTGCAAATTCAAAGCACACATGCTATATAAACTTATAACTTTCATCAGATATCCAACTTAAAATCTCTGCTTGCAAGGGGAATCACACCAATGTGTGACTTTGAATGTGAAGGGATAGCCATAAGGTTGTAGAAAATTAATTTCTGTAAAGTTAGAGTGTCTTAAATTCCTTGCCATTGGTTTATGACCATTTGATCAGATTCCAAATGTCTGATCTCATCTGTTCAAATCAACTATTACTCACAGGTCTCCTTAGTATAATGCAGTTAGTGTAGTTATGATAGTTGTATAAGACCACTATGTGTTTCACAAGGATTTTTTCTTTTCATCATTGTTGCATAACAACAAAGCTAGTACATATAAATAAGGGATATGGAGGGCAAAATCCCACATTTGAGGATTAAGGGGATAAGCCCTTCAGAAGTGATATATTTGTGCTCAGAGGACCATGATTGCAATCTTCAGTAGTGTAGAATTTTAAGTATGAATTAGGGCAAATGCATATTGCCCACAATTAGAGCTTTTCAGAGTATTTGTCAAACTCTAAGGTACAGTGATATCAGAGCTATTACATTTAAGTAGTAAAGGTGTAGAGATATACAAGAGTGAAGCCCTCCCCTTGGAAAAGAAATGCTTTAAAATTTAAACAGTGTAGATTAATATTTCCTTTTTTATTAACACTTTAATTTCCTGAGTATCAGAACTTTAGTACTAGGCCTTGCACAGACATTTATGTGAATTATGGTCTCTACTGATTAGTGAAAAGGAAGTATGGCAGATCAAAAATCAGCTTGGAAACAATTGCAGGCTTTTTGTGAGAATGTGAAACAGTGGGGTTCAGACACTTTGCCCTTTCTCAACTTAAGTACAATTTCAGCGTTGGCATATATAATTAGCTGGGGATAGGGTAGCACAGCACCCACATGGGAGGTGCAAGGAAATTATCTTTTTTAATTTATATATCAACTTTTTTTGATGTATGAATTGAGCATTTGAGTTCATTCAACATTCAATTTTTTTAATGTTTGATTAATGTTTACATTTCTATATAAACATATATATGAGTATATAACATACAACCAGACTGCACTACATGACACACTAGCTAATCAAAGCTATATAATCAAAATTCAACTCATATTAACTCTGGGATGGGCTTCAATACAGTCCTACATTGGATCTCAGCTTGCAATCTCTTCCCAGACACATTTACCATGGAACCTGGAGGGTAGCAAGTCCCATACAACAAAAACTGAAATTCAATTGGTTGAATCAGGTTCAAAGGTTTTTAATCTAGCTTTGACCACTTAAATGAAAACCGTCTCTATAGAAATAGTTTTTTTAGGTTTGGTAGTTTGGTTGACCTAAGATTAATTAAAGACCAGCTGGATGATCATATGCAGAGTGGAGAGCCTGCCTGCAGGACTCATATTAAAGCCTACTGTAGGGTTTCACCGAACTAGGCTTCATGAGCTAGAAAACTGATTCAACCATACAATGAAAACTCATTAAATACATACATACACACACACACACACACATACGTGTGTGTGTGTGTGTGTGTGTGTGTGTGTGTGTGTGTGTGTGTGTGTGTGTGTGTGTGTGTGTGTGTGAAATATGTCATATCTACAGCTAGTGGGGTTTGACTTTAAAGGCCTGAATACATTATTAAAGACTAAAAAAGTAAAAAGTCAGTGGTCATTCAGGATGCAGGAAATGGAATACTTGAATATCCTTAAGCTTCATTTTCATATATCCCATGAGCCTCCTTCAAAGAGGTTTAAGGTGTTACAAAGTGAAGACTCTGCTTTATTTGGAGTCTTTATGTTTTCTGTGGCTTTTTTTGCTTTTCTATGTGACCTTTTAAACCTTTTGTTTTAATCTGCACACACACACACACACACACACACACACACACACACACACACACATGCACATGCACACGCACACACACACACACACACACACACACACACACACACACACACACACACACACACACACAATGCGACTTAGCAGGTGAAACATTAATGAGAAACAGAGAGGATTATGATCTGGTCTCTGATCATAACCTACTTGTCAGGAACACATATTAAAGGGATATGATCAGAGACCCAATCGTAATTCTTTGCAGTGCATAGAGTTCTATCTGCTCCATGTAGTACTAGTTACAGAAAAAAAGAAAAAGCTCAAAGTGTTTTACTGGCTTTGAAAAACAGTAAAGCACTAAGCAAGTGTTGTCAAACACTCAGCAGGACACATTTCAGCTAATTTACCTAAGAATTCTATGAGGGTCAAAAAAATCAAAATCAGGGACAATTTTTATATAGTGGTCTAATTCACCTAGAATTTAATAGAACAACATGTTTTGCATCAATATGCGTTTCCTGAACAATAAGAAGCATGAAACTCTACTTCTGACATTTTTGAGTGACCACAACCCTCACTGATTTACCAGATTTTTACCAGAAAATCAAGAAAAGTCAAAAGGGACAGAGCAAACATAGGAGAAACACTAGAGACAGTTGAGAGGAATGGACCAAAGGCAGAAACGAATTTGTTCTACCTTTTGCCATGTTAACTTCATTGGAAATGGTGTTGAAGTCATGGGCTTTGGCCATTCCAAACAGACTGCCTATTGTGACCTGGTCAAAACCTTTGATACAATCCTCTGCTATGGCATTGTAGATATGCTAAAACAACTCAACATAGCCCCTTATTTTGTCTATTGGATTGCCAACCAGCTATCAGAAAACACACAGTAAAGGTAGCTAGTGCTTCATTTGAATGTGGAAATGTCACTAATCTTGTCCTACATGGTTCAGTTTTGGGTCTTTATAGTTTCAGCAGCTACTTTTCTGGTATCCAGTTCCAGATTCACGGCTTATGGCTAACTATATTTACTGATAACTGTAGACTGGCAAACTGGGAGCAGTCATCAGTTCTTCTAAGAATATGTAGATAAACACTCCATCAGGGGTTGACCATGCCAGCTCCTGGTGAACCGATCATGGAATCAAACTAAACGTTAAGAAATGTAGCATGACTTCTATTGTGAAAAAGGAATTTTTGACCTCATATTACATGAATGGCAGCCCCGGTAGTGCCCATTTAGGAGCAGGATGGCAGCACGCCATGCATATTAATGAAGGCGCACTGCCCAAGCTCCCAGGCTTACATGGAGCATGTACGAGTGCAGGGGGTGTGTCTGAGAGCAGAGCTCTCAGAATAAACATGCCCCTGCAATGTAGAACAGCACAAAGTGGAAATAAATGAGTGAGACTGCTCATAGGTGTCTGCATATCCCCACCAACAGTCCCCCATGTGTACAACAGCAACAGGACATAAAAATCAAAAGAAGAAACCCCTTTATTTTTTTTTTAATCCGAGTACAGCTAACCATAGGTGCGCGGGTGTGCCCATTGTTTAGCTACGGCTAAAGCAGCTTAAAAGGCTGAAGAGGATAACAAGGAAGATATATGCAAATGAAGCAGCACAGCAATAGTGTAGTGAGCAAACCATCTGCCTAATGAGCAGGCATTCCCAGTTCAAGTCCCACTGCAGCACAGTGTATTTTACATGGCAAAGCATGGTATAACCAATATTTTTATTGCAAAACCCACTAAATAACATATATTTATGAACTGGAGTACTGCTGGAAATGCACATGTGATATGTATATTTAAGCACTAGAAAGCGTGCTTAAGTGCGTTTGTGAGGGGCTAAGCATTGCCTACACAGATTAAGCAAAGTAGAAGCTAACCTTGTGTAAGAAACTATAACCTGAAATAAGCAGTGCTTACCACCGTGCAAACCCATGCGAACTCGCTTACAACTGCTTTAAAGTGCCTTAATCACTCTGTAACCAATGGGCCTTTGTCTGCCCAGCAACAAAATAAACAGTCATGCAGGTCCTGAACCCAGGACCCTATACACCATAGTTCCAGTAGCTATCCACCAAGCCATCACAGACGTACAAAAGAATGTGGTAGTATTAAACATGTCCTCACCATAGTATAACCAAACTGAACCTGTGAAAGGCATCAGTATAAAGTCATATGTGCCATAACTCACTACATAACATACATATGTGAGCTGGAGTACAGCAGTAAGCTGAGAAGTGAGGTGTACTTGTAATAGAGTGTTGAAGTCCCCTATAAAACACAAGGACCCCACAGAGTATACGTACACATCAATCAGGGATACTAGGCATACATATAAGGTGTAATGAATAATAACACAATGCAAAAAAGGCATTATAATGAATGCCTACTGTAGGCACCACCAATCACTGCACAGGCCAGCTTAGGAGGTGTGAGCAATGTGTACACCAGCTAACTCTTTGTGCCCAGCAGTATACCCCTTTAAACAATGCCAACCTTAGGTAAGCAGGTTTGCCCATAGCTTAGCCTTTTCAAAACTGGCCAATCATGGAAAAGTGTGGGAAACTGGCCCTACTTATACCCAAAAGGTGGGAATACAGCTCATAACTGGTTGTAGCTTCCCCTTGTAGGCACTATGGCAGTAAGGGGAGAAGGAGAGCGCTTCCGGGCGCAGTGCTGGTGCATCCAGGAGTCCAAGGTCATGGCTGGACTCCTAGTTAAAGACCATGCACAGAGACTGCTGCAGGGTCAGTACCAGGGCTCCCAATATAAGGCGGAGGCCTGGGACCATCTCGCCCGTGACCTCACCAGTGCCACTGGCATACCCCGAACTGATGAGCAGGTCAGTCACCACTATGCCGACCTGAAGCGGTGGAAGGGGGACCTCTTGGATGAGTGGCTCCAAGAGGCTAAAGCATCAGGGGATGTTCCAGCCATGTGTACCAGTCCACTGCCTGTTTAATAATTGCCAGCTCAGGTATATCATGCATAGATATGGCTAAATATTCATCTTATGTCCCCCACAGCTGAAATGGAGTTGGCCGCGAACCAGGAGGCCCACATCTGCCACCTGGCATGATTGCGATGTGAGGCAGGTTAGTAATACTCATGCTTTTACTGTCATAGGAATTAAAAAATAAAAGTAGAAGTAAAGTAATTGCTAGTATAAAACCTGTATTGTTCAAAGCAAGTACTACATACACTAGAGAATATGACAGGAAGAGTCTATTATTGTTAGTATGGCAATACAATTGTAATACCCTGACAAAACAGGTCTAACTGCTGAACTGTATGTGTATATTCTGGTATCATATGGTAATGTAGATTTGCAATCATGTAATAGTACTGTAGTATTAAGCACTGTTACCTACACTATGCATCATAACGTGAATGTGTAGGAATGCCTGTATATGACAGGTGTAATCCCCAGAGGCCATTTAGTACAACTGTGAGACACATAGATAGTAAACAGGGGAAATGCAGACAACAAAACCTGAAAAGCACATGCAACTGAGATGTGAACTGTTGTTTTATTAGCACATACAGCCATGATTTGAATGCATACAGAATTATTCACCACAACTGTACAGATACGTCCAGACTGTCTATTAAACTGGCCCATATCTAATGCCATCAACCTGTCCCCCTGGAGAATCAGTGGGATGATCCCAGACATATAGGCAGCAAACAGGAAATACAACTGATTGACACACATCTATGACAACAAACCTGGCACACTAGCAACTCCCCAATACCTTATGTGACTATGAAGCCATGTATGTCCCATTTAGACCCCAACATGTTAAGTTGTGGTCAGAGTGTGTACAGTAACAGAGTGAGATGTATGTACATAATACTAATGTGCAATCTGGAACCTTGTGTGGCAACAGTCAGGTAGTACTAACAAACATTGCTCCCACAGGTACGTTGGATACGAACACTGTGCTGTGAAATACAGACCAGTATAACTTGTACTGGTACTGCTCACTTTGGTATTGTAGGAGACTGTGACTGTTGCAGTTTCTCTGAATAATAAAGTATCACTGGTCACTGTCACCCACACTGTGCTGCATAATATAACTGTGTAGAAAAGCATGTATATGTGTGTGTCAGGTCACTAAAGGTGGAAGAGGGCAATATTCTAGATATATCCAGGCATACAAGCATGTGGTCAACACATGGCCAGAGTCTGTACAGAAAGAGTTGGATAGCATAGTGCAAAACATCAACCTGGAATCCAGCCGTATGTGTGCAAACAGTTAGTCAGTGTTTACAAACATTCCCTCCACAGGTATACCAGGTAAGAGGTGTATACTGCAGGTAAAACCGGTTCATGTGTAATGATGTTGACAGCCATATCAGTGGCCAATATAGGTCTATAGGGTAGTGTAGTAAGACTTGTAAGGTACAGATAACAGCACTGACTAGGAACGTAATGTGGAGTACAGGAATATACTACTTGTTTATTAACATCTTTCTCTCCCCCCACCTTATCTCCAACAATAATCAACATACCCACCCCAAATAGTATGTACTGACTCTGATAATGGCAATCATTTGATAAATATTCTAATGGTTCCCATGCATGTGCCATATTGAATTATTCCAACATTGTTGGCATGGTGCCATCAACGTACCTGCATGATGTTCTTATTACCACTGTGGTCCCATATATGCATGTGTTCTGTTTGCTATGCAACTGTTCCATATCTGGTGTCTGGGTTAATGGGAATATCTATGCATGCTGTTATACCTAACCCTGGAATGTGTTGACTATTACTAACCCATATATGATGTTGAAATCTAAACACTATAGCACGCTTGAGAAGGCTGGTCTCAGTGGACCCACCTCTCCCATCTCAGCCGGCCGAGGCACCGGACACCAGCATGTCTGGGGCCCAGCCTCGAAACTCCCTGTCCATTGTTCCTACACCACTTTTGGGTGGAACCACCTCTGGGGATGGGGCTCACCCCCCTGGGAGTGGGTGTAGATAGGCACCTGTCACCCATCGCCAGGATGGGGTAGTGGTGCATAGAGCGATCAATGACCAGATTGGTGATCTTCTATACCAGCTTGAGGGCCACGTGTCACAATTAGAGAGTCAGCCTGGCTCTGTGGCACAGCCTCCAGCACAGCCACCTTCGAGGCTGTGAAGGTGCAGTTGTGACTGCCCATGGGTGGGGACCTCAGTCCCACTGTTACCACTAGGGGGCTTGTGGGCTTCTGATATCCCAACACTCCTCCCCACCAAGGTGTTTACCCCCCACAAGTGTCACATACCATCCCTGTATGTGTTTTGTGTGTCTTGTCTGTTAACCTACCTCCCCAAATATACCTACTACCCCTCCCCAACATCCCACTCCCACCTAAAAAAAAAGGGCAATCTGTTCCCACAAAAAAATGCCCCATACATAGCTGTCCATTTCACATGTGTTCACTGGACACATGTGATCTGGTATAATTGGCATCATGACAAATTGTTGTTGTCCTCAAACCTCTCCCGGGGGTTCGAGTGTCCAAATCTAAATCCAAATTCAGTGTTTATGCAGAGCCATTGCTGTAGAAGAAATGGCCAGGTATGGACCTTCCCTACACCCTTCCTGCGCATTCCTGGCTATTGTCCCTACTGTCTTTCCCTCTTTCTCCCCCTTTTTTTTACCACTTTCCTATCAAACCCTTTTTCTATTCTTTTAATGAAGTTAGCACAGGAGTAAGCACTTTTAAGCAGCAATAAGCAGCCTGTTTGTGCAGGGGTAAGCACTGCCTACACAGGTTAAGCAATTCAGAAGCTAACTGAGTGCAAGACACTGTAACTGAAAGTTAGCAGTGCTTACCTCTGCGCAAACCCGCTTACAACTGCTTTAAAGTGCCTTAATCACTCTGTATCCAATGGCCTGTGTTCTGCCCAGCAACAAAATAAACAGCCTATGCAAGAGCTTGAATCCAGGACCCTGCAAACGATAGACAAAGTGATGTACCACTAAGCCATGACAGATGTACATAAATCTGATGTTATCACAAACATGTCATCCAGCGCAATCATTCAACAGTACAGAAAATGTACTTTAACATCTAGATGTGTGTGTGTGTGTGTGTGTGTGTGTGTGTGTGTGTGTGTGTGTGTGTGTGTGTGTGTATATATATATATATATATATATATATATATATATATATATATATATATACATATATATATGTGTGTGTGTGTGTGTGTGTATAACTAAATAGATATATAACTCTCCCTCTCCATGCATACATCTATACATATATGTCTACATATAACTATACATACACACAGAGGTATGTCTAGGAAGATACATAATCAGAGGGTACATGCCATACTGAACAGCCAGTATCCCTACAGTTGCAACCTCATCTGATGGACAGCATATGAATCACCCATATCACAGACAATTGTTGCCTGACACAGATACCCAGAGAGAGGTCAAAGGATGTAACACAACACACAGGTTTGTATACATAGGAAAGGTTCACTTGTGTGCTATTACAGTTGTATATGCCATGGCATATAGCTGATTATGCTTTGACATACATACAGAGTAATGCAATACTCAAACAGATCATTTATTACAGTAATCCGAAAACATCACATCTGTTGGTGTCCATGCCAAGGCCTTCAAGTAGTACAATGGGAAAGACAGACTTGGCACCAGCATAACAAGCAATCAACAGTATATAATACAGATGTATAGCCCAGCAGCCTCTAAATACACTCTGCATGCAATCCTTAGGGGGAAAAGACCTGGGTTGACACTATGGGTGGTATCTGTCACATAATGCATAACTGAAATCATCACAATCACACTGATGGCAGTAAGCAGTAGGCCAGCAATGTTCACAAGGTGAAATGTATGGTAATGTACATCCGCATACCTTATGGCAGCTTACTACTGGTATTCCTCACATGTTGTAACACCCTAGGATACTTATGGTGCATACCCCCATACACTGACTTACAGGGGCATAGCACACTGTTACATACACTGACCTCTAGACTGCAGAGGTGCACATATGTGTTGTGCTAATGAAGCCCACATATATATGGTGCATATGGTCTGTACACCATTATTCAATGACATCATACCTGATAACAATACAGTCAGATAACAGACTGCTGGACATGTTGTGTGTAGTAGGGGCTGTTTCTGAGGACATTACTTGGACATTCTGTGTTTTTGTGTACAGTACTGTGGTCTGTGTACATAGGGCAGAGGTCTGGAGCCTTCACTATCCAAAGAGCCATTTCTGACCCCTCACCTACCAAACTAAATTCATTGGGAGGCCCAACAGCTATCTGACTCCTACAATGAAGATAGCAGAGCATATACGGTTTCATATATAGTTATACTAAATATAATATGACTAAGTGTATAAGAACAATATTTAACATATGTCCATAATTGTGTTCCTGTGTTGTGATTGCTTGATCTGTGTGTGTGTGTGTGTGTGTGTGTGTGTGTGTGTGTGTGTGTGTGTGTGTGTGTGTGTGTGTGTGTGTTGTGATTGCTTCATGTGTGCATGTGTGTGTGTGTGTGTGTGTGTGTGTGTGTGTGTGTGTTATGATTGCTTCATCTGTGTGTGTGTGTGTGTGTGTGTGTGTGTGTGTGTGTGTGTGTGTGTGTGTGTGTGTGTGTGTGTGTGTGTGTGTGTGTGTGTGTGTGTTGTGTGGTAGCGTGTCTATTAATCCTCAGAGGTACAAGAAGCCACTACAGCATGGTTGAAGAGACACATGTGGCTCCAGAGCCGCAGGTTGCAGACCCCTGAGTTAAGAAGATTGACAACTGTATGTGTAGTAGAGCGTCCATTAATCCTCAGAGGTACAAGAAGCCACTACAGCATGGTTGAAGAGACACATGTGGCTCCAGAGCCACAGGTTGCAGACCCCTGAGTTAAGAAGGTTGACAACTGTATGTGTATTGCGCTTACAAACCCTTAACTCTGTACAGGCTGTGGTAGACGCCATTGTTCTCTGTCCTGTTCTATCTGATGTTGCATGCTGCTCCAGTGCTAAGCTTGTGTATCATATGTGCCTGTGGCTGCATTGACATTGGATGTGGGTATGCATTTTCTCACAGGTGTCTGCTGCACTGTGCTGTGACCTGCGTGTCAAGCCCGCTACAATCGCAGGTATATGTGCATTCCCCCATACAATATGTATTCCAGTGTTATGGCAGTCTCCCTGTGGTTTGGCCAGTGCTTTGTGACATGCCTAGCAGCCTACTGTAATTACCCAGTGTGCTGTTATGTCCAGTTACTTGCAAGACATACTGCAGCCAGGCCAGCATAACTGGCGTGTATTTCTGACAAAGCAGTGGTATGCTGTACAGATGTATGTAACAAAGCCTCCCAAATGCCAAACCATGCTCTCTATACCCTAATATTAACCCCCTCCTTTACCTTAAACTAACTAAGGAACAAAGCTCCCCTATATTTGTTTTTTTTTCTTTGTTCTTACATAAAAGTAATACTTTTCCTCATAGTCTTCCACCAAATAACCTACTTACCTTTACTGTGAACAGTAGTGGCTGATACTTTTTCAGCTGGTCTCTCTCGCTCTGCTGCTCTATCCCACTCCTTTCACCCTGCGGGCTTACTCCGCTCCCCTACCCTGCCCCAATTCCCACCCACCCCCAGTACTCCTCCATTCATTCTCCTCCTAAAACCCTCCCTCTCCACCAGCCAGTCCTCAAACACTGTTCCTCCACCCCCAACCAACCTAACTCTCACTACCACACCCCTCCCACCTTATTTCACATTACCTTCCCCTTTATCACTTCTGACAGACTTCATCTACCATGCTCACTCTTCCTCCTCACATCCTCACCTCAACATCTATCCTCATCCTTCTTCTACTACCTTTTTACCATGCCACCTCCTACACCAACATCCATTTACACCCATCACCACTACCTCCCCACCCCTCCCTCACAGCCCATTTCCACAACATCTCAGCCTCCTTAGTTCCCTCCCACCCTATCCTTCTCTTAAAAGTAAAACATTTCCCAAGCTCCACTAAATACTGCAAACCTAAACCTATTCTCTACCAGCCACCTTTATCTAAGTGTAAACTAAATAAATGTATTCCCCTTCTCAATGCACCTTTGCTTAGCCGGTGACATTTACCCCAATCCAGGACCAAACTACTCTCCTACAAACCACCCTAACAGCAACAACAAATCCACCAATAAATACCTCAAATTCCTCACCATCAATGCCCAAAGCGTGAATAATAAATTAACCCACTTTCACGCCTGGCTCAATCACAACTCACCTGACATTGTAGCCATCTCCAAAACCTGGCTAAAACCTCACATAAGCGACTCTGAATTCCTTCCCCCTGGATTTCTATCACTCCGTTCTGACCGCCAAAATCGAAGAGGTGGTGGTGTAGCCCTAATCTATTCCAACCAGTTGTCCATCACTCCATATCCTGATCCCATTCCTTCTTTCAATAATGCTCAACTTGTAACTGGCCTACTAAAACTGAACAACCATAAGAGCATCTGTATCATTTCCCTCTATATTCCTCCTGGTAATAACACTAATATCCTGGAAGACATCCTCTCCTGGACCTCCTCTAACATTAAGCTAGAAACCTACATCATGGGAGATGTAAATATAGACTGGAACAAAATTATTCACCCTAATCCCACCATATCAATCAATCTATTTAACTTTACTCAACTTACGAACTCTATTTCTAGACCTAACAAAAACAACCCCCCAGGCTCCATACTAGACTGGATGCTAGTATCCCATTCTAACAAAGTCATAAAATCTGGTGTCATTCCTGACTCATTAGGAGACCCCTTCCCTGCCTTCATTCATCGGGCTACACCCATTTCCCCACATTCCCGCCACTTCATTCATACCCGTAACCTCTCTAACTTTATCCCTACTACTTTCTCTGACTCCCTTAAGCTAACTAACTGGAACCCCTTAAAAACTCTTCCTTTAGATGCAGCCATTGACTACTTCAATTCTACATTCATAACTATCCTTAACTCCCTAGCACCAGTAAGAACAAAAAGAGTTAAAACAAAAACCACCCCATGGCTCACCAAAGACACCAAAAAAAAATATGCTACAAAGAGATAAAACCTGGAAAGCTTACCTCCATCATAAACAGCCAGAAATCTTACTTAAATATAAACAGCTGAGAAACCTAGCCAAAAACAAGTTATTAAAGACAAAAAACCTTACTACATCAAATTACAAGCAAATCACACAAAAAAACCCAAACAGTTCTGGAACTCTATTAATTCCCTCCTTAGGCCTGGTACAAAAAACAACCCTTGCCCTGACACCAGCAAATCTGACCTTGAAATTGCCATAATGTTCAATACCTTCTTTACCTCTTCTATTGCTGAGCTAACCAAGACCTTTACCAACAATAACCCCCCACCTCCTACTGCTCAATCCTCCCCTCCCTACTCCCCCACCTACTTTTGAACTCAAACCCATCTCCACCAACCTAATAAAGAAACTTCTCACTAAACTAAAACCTTGCTCCAATGCCCCTGGCAGCATTCTTTCCTCCTTCCTAAAAATAGCCTCTGACAGCATTGCTCTTCCTATCTGCATCCTGATCAATAGATCATTACTTGAATCCTATGTACCCAAACTATGGCATTCTGCATTTATTCTTCCACTTCATAAGGGTGGCAAAAATTGTAACACCTCCAATTTCGGCCCCATAGCCATCCTCTCCCCAATCTCCAAAATTCTTGAAAAATGTATCCACCTGCAGCTCCTGCCATTCCTTACCAAACACCAACTACTCTCCCCTACCCAACACAGCTTCCATCCAGGACACAGTACCAACACCGCCCTTCTCTCCTTCTTGCACTCTGTCAATTTAGCTCATGACTGTGGTAATATGGTATCCTCTGTTCTGCTAGACTTATCTAAAGCCTTCTATACCATCTCCCATAGTCACCTACTAAATCATCTATCTAACTTCAACCTCTCCCATAAAACTCTTTCCTGGTTCTCCAGCTACCTTTCTGATAGATCCCAAGCCATGAAATGGGGCCAGGCCACCTCCACTTTCCTTCCTACTCCCACTGGAGTACCTCAAGGTTCAATTCTTGGCCCATTGCTATTCAATATCTTTATTAACAACTTCCACAAAGCCATACCTAATACCAAAATTGTGCAATACGCTGATGATTCCACTTTGATCTGTTATGCCTCTAACCTAAAAGATCTCCAACTTCTAATTCAAACTGCTTTCTCTACCACCAAAAATGGGATGCTCTAAAATCACCTCTCACTAAATGCCAACAAAACTAAGATCCTTCTATTCTCTCCCTCAAAATCCTTCCCTATTGACAAAAACTTACTCCAAATCACCAGCCTTAACAACTCCATTATCGAGGTCGTACCCTCCGCCAAACTTCTTGGTGTAACCATTGATGAACACCTAAAATTTAACAATCACATCCAGCTAAATATCAAGAAAACCCACATAAAACTAGGCCTACTTTACAGAAACAATCACTTCCTCTCTCCTTCCACCAGACTAACTCTCGCCACAACCTATCTACTTCCCTCTCTACTGTATGGCGCTCTTCTGCTCACTAATTTATCTTCCACACTCACCTCCAAATTGGAAGTATGTTATAACAAAATAGCCAGATTCGCCACAAATGCCAAATCTTCCTCTCATCACTGCACCTCCCTACACTCACTAAACTGGCTTGAACTCCCCAATCTACTTGACCTTCACCAAATCACCATGGCCCACAAATTATTGTTCCAACCTACTAACTGCCCTGCACTATCCAATATTTTGCAACCTTATAACCCCCTCAGACCCCTTAGATCTACCCACCAAAACTTGATCACTATCCATAAACTCAAGCGCCCTGCTGGTTATTCCCTAGCTAAAAAATGGAATGCTCTGCCCTCTGCACTGAGGACTTGTGACAACCTTAATAACTTCAAAACTCAACTTCATTCTTACCTCTATCTAAACAAGAAATGCAACTGTACTCTTCCACCCATTCCTCTCAAGCTCTCCTCTCCCTTTACCCCAGGGTAACCTTCTTACCTTCCTAACCTCACTTTAAATTGTTGATTATATATGTAACCAAACAGCAAAATCTAGCCACGATACTATATGCCTGTTTTTACTCCTGAACTAAACTGTATATTTTTTTTCCTCACTCCTTTGAATGCTACCTGTTGCTTGCAACCCTAACTTCCTTTGTAATTAATCATGTAATTAAACTTTGTATTGTGTAGCTTTTTCTTCCCGAGCCTCCACTGAAAATAGGCTCCCTAAGCCCAGTGGAACTGAACTGTAAATTTTTTTTCCTCTTTTTCTCTTTAGAATGCTACCTGTTGCTTCTAATCCTGACTTTCTTTGTAATTAATCATGTAATTAAACTTTGTATTGTGGAGCTTTTCTCCCCGGGCCTCCACTGAAAATGGGCTCCGCAAGCCCAGTGGACCTCCCCGGTCATCAAACTGGAATAAATAAATAAATAAATAAATAAATAAATAAATAAATAAATAAATAAATGTCACTATCTACTGGGTAGTATGTGGCCATGTGTACTCAGCACCACCAGGTATTATGTGTCAGGACAGACTGGTATGTGTGCATGCATATACTGTGTGGGCATATGTACTCCAGTATTGTCGTGATATATGGTTCGCTTGGGGAAACCAAAAGACTGAGAGGAAGTTAAAATCAAGAATTTACGAACATTATTATGAAATCAAAAAGCAGAATGTGAACAATGCATCCTTTCATCACACATTAACATGTCAACAAGCTTCCTTCAATTTCTTTGTTTTGGAAGTTGTTCCCAAGGAAGTTAGTGGTGGTATGTGGGAAGCTAAATTAGAATACAGGGAGTTATATTGGCAGATCATTTTGGAAGCTACAAAAAGCCCTGGTCTGAAGGATATGCTATCCCTTCTTCCTGTTCTTAAGTTAAGAGCTGCAAAATTATAAAATTATAACATAACATTACATTTCTAGCAGATGGCAGTATACAATTACATACATACATTTGTTTCCTTAGTGCAGCATACTAAAATAATAGTTTTTGTAATACAAGAATATTTATTAATATATATAAATACACACATTTTGTGATATAAGAGAATATTTTATTTTATTATATAGGAGGATTTTTTATGACTTTTTAATCTTGAAGTTTTTACTTTAGTTTGTAACCTTTTTCCAAACAGGTCTAGCAAGGTATGCAAATTCATTCACTCTATTATTCACTTGAGTGGGTTTTATTGAATAACTATTATTGAATAATTGTTCTTAATTGATTTAGAACAGCCTATATAGGATGTGTTGTAACATTCATTTACCATTTGCCTTCTGAAGAAGACGTTCGAAAACGTATTCCAAGTGTTTAGCGTTAAAGTGATTCTGTTTGTTTGCCATCGAATAAACTGTTTGGACATTTTTTCAACTCGGTCTTGGGCCCTTATTTGGTTTCTCCAAGCGAACCATTTGTCTTGGTTTTAGTTTTTGTTTGTTCGCTTTCATCTCCATTGAGGTTTTCTGATTGTCGTGATATACCCATGTACATGGCTAATAACAGCCACATTGTGAGGCGTGGTCCACATGTCTTGCATGAAGGGGACATGTGTACAGATCTGGACTGACCACAGAGTGCCAGACTGTCCACATATATTGGTCATATCCCTGTTGCAGTCCACAGGATCATTACTGTGCTAGCAGTGGTACTGTACTATGATGCCCTCAGGATGTCTGTCCATAGTCAGTGGTGCACATGTCTACAGCAGATGTGACCTCCCACACCCAGCATGTCTGTTAAGACACCCCTATGACAGTAGCAACAGTCTACATGTATACCTGCAATACATCCATGACATCCCCTAGCACTATGCGGTCGAGACTATTGGTGCTGAGGTAGGACTCCACTCCATGTTCTGGACATATGGCAAACATATATGTGTACACATATATCCAAATATCTGTATAGATATATACACATATACATATCCACATACATATATGGAGATATATATGTACATATATATATATATATATATATATATATATATATATATATATATACAAACAGTCACACATATATATATAAACAGCAATGACTCCAACAAGTGGCTAAGCTTCTGATGTCAATCAAAGGGGATCCAATATCTGTCTGCCTGGGATGACATGATTGACAAACCACGATACTTTGCCAGAGATGGTCTGCACCTGTTGCCCCTGGGATTCAGGTTACTGGCTACAGCTCTTGGCACCCCCATAGTGCCTTATGTAGGCAAGGTTCAAAGGACAAAACCATCACCATAACAGATACAAGCATATAAAACTGAAGGTAAGGCTACTCAATGTTAGACGTCTAAACCTAAAAAGGCACTCTCTTGAGGCACACTGACAATTGGGGAACATCGATATCTGTGCAGTAAATGGGACCTGGTTCAACGCTCCAGAGAGCACACCTGTAATACCAGCCTATGTGGCACACCTCATCACTAAGGGCTTTTAATCCAGAGGAAAAGTGGTAATTGTCCCACTGTACTCATCCCTCATTACATATATCTCATATATGTATATATATATATATATATATATATATATATATATATATATATATATATATATATATATATATATATATATATATATATATATATATATATATATATATATATATAATGTATATATACCTGAATATATTTGTCAGTGTATAGATATATATGTGCACCATTGTAATGTGTACTCCCTTCCACATTGTACATTCCCTATGGTAGAATGACATGTCTGCTTGATATGTTACAGATATTGCCCTGACAGTTTACAGGTGAATTGGCTTACTGTTAAAGCATTGTAGCTGTGTTGTGGAGGGTCCTGGAGTCAGGAACTGCATGTGCTGGATATTGGATTGCACAGCATATTTGTTAGGGCTGTGGAGGGGGGCAACATAGCAGTAATTACCAGGTATCCCTCATTTGTGCCCCCACCCCTATTACCAGTGCATATGGTCTGTTATGTTGTAGTGAGCGGTTCAAGATGTTCCCATGTGGACATGCTATACACATTTCTATATGTATACACACACACACACATATATATATATATATATATATATATATATATATATATATATATATATATATATATATATAGATAGATAGATATAAATATGTAAACCCTATATATATATATATATATATATATATATATATATATACATATGAACATATTTATCTATCTATATACAATTGATGTTATATGATTATTTGTGTTTTATATATATATATATATATATATATATATATATATATATATATATATATATATATATATATATATATATATATATATATATATATATATATATATATATACATATAGCTGTCAATCTGTCTACATTTACAGATATATATTTGTCCCTATATCCATGCATGTTTGGCTCATAATTTTGGCCTGTACCTCATTCTCTTTGCAATTGACATGGATGATCTCAGGATTAAAGTCAATAACTACTGACGACACCTTTATGTATCAGACTTCAACTCCTACAAACTGTGTTTCAATACATATAACTGTTTAACTAGCAACGTTTCAAGTGTATGAGAACAATATTTGACATAAATCCCTATTTGTACCCACATTTTGGCACACTTTGTCCAGAATTCTTGCATTAAGAGATTGTATGGTATGATATTACTACAGTTCCTGTACTGTTGGATGATTGTGCTGGATAATATGTTTGTGATAACATCAGATTTATGTATATCTGTCATGGCTTAGTGGTAAATCACTTGGTCTATGTTTTGCAGGGTCTTGGGTTCAAGACTTGCAGAGGCTGTTTATTTTGTTGCTGGGCAGAACACGGGCTGTTGGATGCAGAGTGATTAAGGCACTTTAAAGCAGTTGTAAGCAGATTTGCCTGGGTTTGTGCGGAGGTAAGCACTGCTAACTTCTGGATACCTTAAGGCAGCTCACCCCTGATACCCCCACATTTTTAGCAGCCTAGGTGATTTATGGTGCTCACCCCCCTAGACTCAATAATACAGGGCCATATACCACTGTTACATACACTGGCCTCTGGAGTGCATAAGAGCACACATGTATTGTGTAGTTGATGCCCACACATATATGGCCCCAGCCCTACCGTATGTGTGGCGGATGCAACAGCAGTGGACTGATGGCAGCAATGGCAGTGTGATATACTCACAGCCCACTATGGAACAACCCCCGACAGCATGTCATATGTGCAAAGCTTGGTATGTAGGTAGAGGACAGAAGCTGGAACACAGGCACAAATGTGGAAAACTGTTGCCATACACTAAGCAAGTTGCTGGTGTTACAGAATAGTCTGCAACACACCCTTAGTCAGGGAATTGAGGTTAGAAACAGAAATGGATGTAGCCATGTACTGATAGCACTCAACACACACTGCCAGTGAAACATGTGACACAGGACCTGTGTGGTGGACAGACAACACATGATAGGCAGACCTCTGGCCACCAAACGCATAGGCCCACACTTGAGAGCTATGCAGACAGACTGCATTCCAAGGTAAAGTAGTATGTACACATACACACCCTGTAACGCCAGTACTATACAAAGCATTGTACAACTCTACGCACACTTTGTCTGCAGTTCCTGAACTTCCTACAAATATGTAGCTACCCTGAGTGTGCCAGTTCTCCTGTAAGAGGTATTCCTACTTGCTGCCTGTAACACTGATGCCCACACATAGGAAGGATGTCCATCACACAGGCAATGTAAAGGGACCATGCCCACATGATGTAGGGGGTTAGACTAGGCGGTTGCCATGACAGTGGTGATTGGAAGTACTACACATGTGTAATCATATATATATATATATATATATATATCTGTGGCTATCTGGATAATAATATGTACATATATTTCCACCATATGTCCTGGACATGGAGTGTAGCCCTACCCCAGCCTCTATAGTCCCACAGTCGTAGTGCAAGGGGATGTCAGGTATGTATAGCAGGTATATTAGTAGACTATTGCTACTGTCATTGTGATTGTCTTCACAGACATGGTGTGTGTTGGAGGTCACATCTGCTTATAACATGTGTGCCATTGGCTACTGACAGACATCCTAAGGACATCATAATAAAGTATCACTGCTAGCACTTAATGCCACTGTGGACTGCAGCAGAGATATTGGCCAATATATGTGGACATTCTGACACACTCTGTACAGTCCAGAGGTATACACATACCCCTTAGTGCTAAACAAGTGTACCATGCCTGACAATATGGATGTAGATAGCCATGTAGATGGGTATAACACATAATGACTGGAATACATTTGCCACCATAGGTTATGCATTCACACACCCCTGTCTGGCCTGAAACATAATAACTGCTGGTACAGGGGTGCCATGGCCACATACTACCCACTAGATATTGACATACATCTGTACAGCATCCCACTGCTCTGTCTGACATACATGACTGTTAAGGGATGCCCGGCAGAAGTACATCTGGAAAGTATCTGCACATGACATCTCACTGGATAAGTGCACTAAGCTGCCAGGCATGTAACAATGCACTGTGCAGGCTACAGGCAGACTGTTTCAACACTGGCCTACATCTCCTATGGGGGAATGCACATGTACCTGCATATATAGCAGGCTCTACAGGCATGTCACAGCACAAAGTAAGATACAGATGTGTGAAACTGCATAAACACAACCAATGTGAACAGAGCCACAGCCACATATATCTAGCTAGCATAATATTACAGTATATGGACTATCTGTTCAACACCATCCTCATATGTGCCACTCACAGACTGACCATACATATACTGGTCTGCTACACAGTTTGGTCTGATGGCTGTCTGTCATATGGGACATGTGTGTGTATGGCCCTACAAACATGTATGTCAATACGGTACCATACAGTGGAGCAGCATGTAACATCACATAGGACGGGACCTAGAAAAATGACATCTACCACAGTCTGTACACAGGCTAAAGTACATATTAACAATACACACACTGTCGACATTCACCATAAGTACACAGACCTCAGTACTGTACAAACATCCACAGACTGTCCTGGTTATGCCATCAAATGTAACCCTTACTGTAAATAACATGTGTAGCACAATGTTATCTCACTGGCTTGTTATCAGATATGATGATACTAATTATGGTGTACAGCACATATGCACCACTTCATGCACGACATATGTACACAGGTTGACAGAGTTATGGCTGGAAGCACATACACAGGGCCAGTAATGACATGTTGCTGTGATAACCTCATACATTTACTTTCGGAACAGGGTTTGTTGCAACATATGTCTTATGAAGGATAAGAAAGCAGTAACTGTCACGGCTTTCACCATCTACAGACTGCAATCCTTACACTACCTTCTGCAGTCCACAGATAGATGCTCCGTTGGTAACACATGAAACCAAATGCACAACACACTGCCCTGTCTGCAGATGACCCTGCAGATGGGGATTCCTCATAAACATGGAATTGACATTGCAGGCATTGAGACATGTAGGACAGTCATATCCACACACACACACACTGTTAAACCAACAGTACTCCAAATGCAGTATAGCAGCACTTACAGTCTGTAGTCAGATCAGCCACATTACCCCTCCTGTGTTTTGCCCTGTTTCATCAGTGTATGTTGTTAGAGGTAACCCCCCAATCAATTTGAGATGCTGTTTGCCAAACAAAAGATCTAGTTCCTGCTCACAGTGAATGAAAAGGGCCAACACCAATATGATGTTCCTAGATATTGGAGTGTGTTTCCATGCAATTGGCTATGGGAATGTTACCACAGCTGTTCCACATGCAATCAGCTAGGGAGAGCTGCAATTCATGCAGAGGCCATTAGCTGATCATGAGCATCACTTAAAATGCACATGCTACTGCAAGCAAATCAGGTGTAGGTCTTCACATCCACCAGAGAGGGAGTGAGAGAGGCAGACAGAGGCAAAGACAAGGCAGGGAGTGGTGGGAGAGTAAAACCTAAGCATGTTTCTGTCACAACACCTACCAGCACAGGATATCAAACCCCTGATGACTATATAATGCTATCACAGGTCTATGCAGTTATTGGATGCACCACATGGGTTACCTGTTGGGGATCCCTCAGAACATATATGTGATGGTGACTGACATCTGCAGCAGGGCTACTGTAGCTATACAGTAGGTGACATACACGTGCCTGTCTGCATGAACAGGTGCCAGCATCAACACAGCCACACTCTCACAGGGACACACACACATTGACACACTTGGCAGGGCCAGGATTACAACTCATCAATAGTGGGATTGCCACAACACATCACTGTGCAGGTATCACATGGGTCATATGGGGGTTGTATGGGCAAAAGGTATGAGGAGGTGTCTGACATCAGACAGCATGCTTCAGTATTCCCATGTGGGTTGTAGAGAGTGTGGATGTGAACATATGCATCATACAACACACACACAAACACACAGGGTGCCAGTACTGACATATATGGCTGCATGTCTGCATGGGTGTGTGGTGGCTGACTGTGCCAGATGGCTGTTCAAGGCTAGGCAATGGGTATACCTTGACATCAAGCCACATGACAATGGTCTGCATTGTGGCTCAGGCTGTAGTGTCTACATTTTGCTACACAGGTGGGTATTGTATCCCCCATCCAGTCACCTGGGTGACTATTGCGTGTGGCCAATGCTGTACATTGCTTGCCATGTATGTGTTCCTTAGTCCATGACATGGACGGTGTCTGGGATGTGCACACCTCCCACATGCATGCATGTACAGTGACATGTGGAACTGTACCTGGGGTGTCTGTCCCATGTTGGGAACACAGATTATCATCAGATGTGCCAGTCTTGCCCACCTGTGGTGGGAACTGGTAATGGGCAGCAGGTTTACCCTGCTCCTAAACTGACAGCATGCTAACGGCATTCCTTCATGTCAGTGGCATCTGTCAGTACAGGGTATGTTGTCAGGCATGGTATATCCTTTGTGGGTCACATGTGATGGCACCACAGGTATTTTAGGTGTCCTTTAGGGAACATGGGTAATGTGCACTGTCTGCATGTATGTGCACATTGGACAGATGGACAGGGTGCCATGCCCTCTGTAGCACACAGCTCTCATCCCATAGATACTATAAGTGGCCAATATGCAGTGTACTACCCACACATTGGCTGTTGCCTAGGCATGTGTGTGTATGAGACATGGGCTGAGAGTATGCTCTGGGTAATACTGAGGTTGCTAAATGTGATTGCCTGGCCTTGATGTCACATGTCTGGGTATGGCTTTGCACCCCAGCCTCTCAGCTATTTCACATCTGTTATCCCTGTATGGTGGACATTGTGATATATAGTAGGACCACCATATAAGAAATATGCAAAACCTGCTCCACATTGGCCACAGGTGTCACACACTCCCCACAGGAAATGTGTTACAAATACACACACACACCTGTCTTGTCTGGGAGTAGAATCCCTACCTAACTAGTTTATTACACTACATCACTACACAGTTATAGTATGTGCCATGAAGATTACTAGAGTACTCCTTCCCCAAAGGTGTATATCACATTGGATGACATCAGCAGGATTGCCAAAGTAGGGCATTCGAATTGTAGTGTGACTAGCCTAAAATGCATTGCACCCTACACAGACAGTAACACACACAAAAACATCCACAACCAACATGTGTGGGTATAGAACCCCTAACAGTGGTCACAATGAATGACATCAGCAGGATTGCCAAAGTAGGCCATTTGAAATGTACTGTGTGTGACTAGCCTAAAATGCATTGTTCCCTACACAGACAGTGAGACACACACAAAATATCCACAACCGACATGTGTGGGTTTATAACCCCTCACAGTGGTCTATATCACACTACAGCAAGGAGCTGTTATAGGATGCACCACAGGGATTACTAGAGAACTCCTTCCCCAAAGGTGTATTTCACAATGAATGACGTCAGCAGGATTGCAAAGTAGACCATTTGAAATGTACTGAGTGTGACTAGCCTATAATGCATTGCTCTGTACACAGACATTGAAACACACACAAGACATCAAGAACTGCCATGGGTGGGGATGGAACCCTACCACAGTTCTACATCACACTGCAGCAGTATGCAGTTACAGGACGTACTACAGAGATTACTGGGCTTCAGCCTTTCCAGAGGTGTATTTCTAGGTGGGTGACATCAGCAGCCTTGCCAAAGCTGAGTATATGAATTGTAAGGAGTGTGTGTACCCTAAAAAGCATTGCTCTCAACACAGTCAGACATGCACCAACACACTCACAGTTGCCAAGTCTGGGGTTAAAACTCCTACTAAACTACTTTATCACACTACAGCAGTACACAGTTACAGGACACGCTACGGAGATTACTGGGTTATGCTGTTCCCAGAGGTGTATTTCTAGGTGGATGGCATCAGCAGCCTTGCCAAAGCTGAGTATATGAATTGTAAGGAGTGTGAGTGCCCTAAAAAGCATTGCTCTCTACACAGTCAGACACGCACACAAACAGACTCACAGGTGGCAAGTTTGGGGTTAGAACTCCTACCTGATTATTTTATAACACTACAGCAGTATGTAGTTACAGGACGCACTACTGAGATTACTGGGCTGCAACCTTCCCAGAGGTGTATTTCTAGGTAGGTGACATCAGCAGCCTTGCCAAAGTTGAGTATATGAATTGTAAGGAATGCGAGTACCCTAAAAAGCATTGTTCTCTACACAGTCAGACACACACACTAACTCACACACACAGTTGCCAACTCTGGGGTTAGACCTCCTACCTATCTACTTTATCACACTACAGCAGTACACAGTTACAGGACATGCTACGAAGATTACTGGGCTGCAGCCTTCCCAGAGGTGTATTTCTAGGTGGGTGACAGCAGCCTTGCCAAAGTTAAGTATATGAATAGTAAGGAGTGTGAGTACCCTAAATAGAATTGCTTTCGAGACAGTCAGACATGCACACAAACACACACACTCACCAAGTCTGAGGTTAGAACCCCTACTTAACAATTTTATCACACTACAGCAGTACGCAGTTATGGGACACGCCACAGAGATTACTGGGCTACAGTTTTCCCAAAGGTGTATTTCACATTGGATGACCTCGGCAGGCTTGTCATAGTAGGGCTATGGGGAGGGCGTTGTGTGCATGGGCCATAACCCATTCATCCAGGGGTTGACATGCCACATGCAGTCACACATGGGGTAATATATCACAGGTACATGTATACAGCTGCTAGATGATTACTTCCTTGTATAGTCATATTACACAGCTGTCACATGCACCACATAGTCTGTAATGCTGACAGATACTGGTGGCTAGTATCTGCAGTGAGTGACATCTGCACCTCATGTGTTTGGTGCCCTTTGGCAGTGTGCTGGGTGGGACAGGCCTGGATGGCTCCTTCTCACAGTCACCCTCTTCCAAACATCTATGTACATCTACCTTTGGCTTATTATAGTGTGTTGTCCTGACATATATGTTTGTATTCCTATCCACTGTGTGTGCAAGGCATGAGTGGTGCATACTGATGAGTGTCTGCACTAACAACTGCAACTGCCAGATATGTGTGGTCCACTGGTGCTTGCAGTCATGGCCTTCATGTGCTCAAGTGTGTGAGCATGCCCAGTATGACCTTTCAGTATGTTGTTGACTGACATTGTCTTCATTTCCCTACGTGTGTGAGCATACCCAGTATGGCCATCTTTATTGAATTTGTGGATCGTGTCCAGGTAGTTTGTGCTGCAGTGCTGACCTTTGTGTTGTACACCGACAGGTAGCATACTGTCTCTGCAGGGTATCCATCGATTATTTGGTTTTGACTGTTACTACATTTTTGCATAGCAGGGGGGAACACCTGACTGTTTCTACATTTCTACACAGGAGTGGGGGGCACACCTGACTGTTATTACATTACTATGTAGGATGGGGGGGGCAAACCTGACTATTTCTACATTTCTACACAGGGTTGGGTAGGCACACCTGACTGTTATTACATTACTATGTAGGATGTGGGGGGCACACATGAAACTTGTATACATTTGCTATGACTGTACTGGTATGTCAGGTACTCCATTTCATTCTGTATTGCTAACTATCATGCTGACTAGAGGCATACCAGTGTACTACAGATCATGCCTTTGGTTGCCCTACATATTATTGTCTGACTTCCTACCCTTTAGAACTAACATCCCACTGCCTGCCCTGCTGTGGTCTGTCTGTGTAGGCCTTGGGGAGAGGTTAACCATAGCCATCATTCTGGGGCCATGGCACAGGCTCTGTTTGGGTTTGTGTACACCTGTCCTGCTGGTGACTGTTGTTGGGTATGTGGACCATCCTGACTGGCATGTGTGGGTCATATGGACACACATGTCACTCAGCACATTTCCTGCAGTGGGTTTTGTCACCCTGTGTAGTACTGGCTACTATGGTGACTCCAGTATGTGTTACATATGTCATGGTGCCACTATGGGTGTCTACTGTCTGCTGCCATAACATTCAGCCACCCAATTCCCTTGAATGCTCACATCCATACCATAACTACAGGCAACAACAAATTCTACTCCATTTGGCAATTGGTAAGTTGATTGACTTACCTTGAGGGTGTGCCAGACTTGCAGATAGTGCTGCAGGGCTGCCTATGTCAGATGCACATAGTATACTCCCTATACATGGTTGAGGACAGGTAATATCATATTTGGCATCCCTTTTACTGTATGTGTGAGTTAGAGAGAGGTGTCATTTCCTGGGTCCCTACTGTGTCAGTGCATGTGCTATGTGTTGCCTCTTTGCCAAGGCCAGGGCATACTGGGCACGCCTTCTTCTGCCTACTGGGGCAGGCTCAGGTTGTTCCTCCTCTGGGTCACTTTGTGCCTGTGCAGGCCTTGGCATTGGTGGGGGGCTGTCTGGCCCTGTCCCCCTGCTGTTCCTGCTGCAGCTGTTTCCGCAGGATCATATTGTGTAGCATAGCACATAGCATAATAATTTGGGTACATGTAGCTGGTGAATACTGCAAGACTCCACCAGATGTGTCCAGACACCGGAACCGTGCCCTGACCATCCCAAACACATGCTCTATTATATGTCTGGCCTGTGCGTGTGCCTCATTATGGCATTGTTGTTCAGGTGTGTGTGCATTTCTGATGGGTGTCATCAGCCATGGCTCCAGTGTGTACCCAGCATCCCCCACTAGGTGACAGTAGGGGATGTCCCCATTGGCAAATATCTGGTACAGCTGCGTCAGATGCCATATGTGGGAATCATCATAGCTTCCAGGGCAGCCAGCACACACATTCATTATAATTCCCTGGGCATCTCAAATGACCTGGTAGTTAATGGAGGGGATGCCCCTGTGGTTGATGTAGGCCCTACCCTGCTCACCGGGTGGTGCTTTGATGCATATGTGCATGAAGTCTATACCACCCACCACCCAGGGTATTCTGCTATTTGGTGGAAGAGACGCATATTGCTGGTCAACACCTCACGGCTGTTGAGGAAATATATGTGCTCACTGGCATGTGCTGACATAGCATCCAGGAACTGGTGGAATACTCTGGATGCTGATGCCTGTGAGATCCCCATGATATCCCCAGTTGTGCTTTGGGAGGTACCTGTGGCTAGTATACCTAGACCTACACATACCTTGGTATCCACTGGGATGGATTCCCTTCGGTCAGTTTGGAGTGTCAGGTGTGGCCAACACAGCTCAACAATTTGCTGTAGGAGGTCTCAGTCCAACCTATAGCGCTTCACTATCTCCAGCTCATGTAGCCCCTGATAGGTTACCCTGAGTCTGTACACTCTTCTCTGTCTCCTCAATGTGGGTTGTTTGGCAGCATTCACTTCCTCACCACCTTCAGCCTCTTCCACATGTTGTTCTATGTTGCCTGCTGCAGCCTTTCTCATTTTGTAGGTTTGTTTGTTAAAATTTCCCCGCTTATATACACCAGTGGTGTAGAGTGTGGGAAAAAACAGAGGGGAAGGTGTTTGCTTAGTTTATACTAGTGTTCTGGGCTGGGCTGGTCTGCTGCCTGTGTAATTGGCTGATTCTGATACATTTCACCTGCCAGCTACGCTAGTTCTCCTTGAATACCTTCCTACTGCTATTTTCCCTTCCCATTGCCTCCCTGTTTAAGCCCATGTGCGCTCTGTGCAAACAGAGTGCTCAAATGTGCACACTGCTGCTATTTCCTAGTTTAACTTCTTTTTTCTTCCTGTAATGGCGCGCATACCCACTTCCATTTTGTAAAGAGTGCTAGGCAGGTTTAGACACACCCCCTAGCTTAGCTGTGCTAAGCTAGGAGCAAACCCGAGTCACAGGGCTCCAATCCGCTTACAGTATGCCTGACACACACACACATGATGTTACCTACCTCCTAGGCTTGCACCCAGCTATTCCTACTCTTACATTGTTGGGACCTGACTCACATGCTGGGGAAAACTGGGATTCACTATCCTTCCCCTCATTTGCATAGGATTGCCTGCTAATGCATAGTTACATGTGTCACACTGAGCCTCCCCCCTTAGCAACCACTACTCACTGGCCAGGTTGACTTCTGCCTGCCATTGACTTGAATGACAGAATACGGATTTTAATTAGAATGCTTAATTTAGGTTTATTTTCTTATTCACCCCCCCCCCACCAATCCCATTTGCCCACCGCTGCCCTATGCTTAAATAGCCGAGATCGGCTAAAAAAAAATAAAAGTTGATTTTTTTTATTTTTTTATTGCTTGCAATGCGAATGGCCTTATGCTTGGCCATTGGCATGCTTCCTCAATGATATGCTGCCTTTATTTTGAGCTGTCATAGCTCCGTTTTGGAACAGCCTGCAGGGACATGCACGAGAGCTCCAGCACTAATCCTGCACGGACTAAGCCCTTGTATGCAAACCACCTCATTTGCAGGAGAAATCCATGCAAATGTGATTTTGCAAACCAGGAAGCTTGCAATAGTCCATGCAAGACTAGTGCTATCTGCAGAAATGTACTCTGTTAGTAACCGAGTACATTTCTGCAAATTCCAAAACGGAGCTATGGCAGCTTCAAATAAAGGATGCATGTCACTGAGTAAGCATGCCAATGGCCAAGTATAAGGCCATTGGCATTGTGAACTGTTTAAAACATGAAAAAATCAACTTTTATTTTTTTTTTTTCGCCGATCTCGGCTGTTTAAGCATAGGGCAGCGACACGCAAATGAGATCAGGGGAAAATAAGAAAATAAAAATAAAATGAGCATTCTAACTAAAATCAGTATTCTGCCATGCAAGTCAATGGCAGACAGAAGACAACCTTGCCAGTGAGTAGTGGTTGCTAAGGGGGGAGGCTCAGTGTGACACATGTAACTATGCATTAGCAGGCAATCCTATGCAAATGAGGTAAAGGTTAGTGAATCCCAGTTTTCCCCAGGGTGTGTGGCAGGTCCCAAGAGTGTAAGAGCAGAAATAGCTCTGTGCAAGACTAGGATATAGGTGACATCATGGGGGGTGTCAAGCATACTGTAAGTGGATTGGAGCCCTGTGGCTCGGGACTGCTCCTAGGTTAGCACAGCTAAGCTAGAGGTGTGTCCAAACTGCCTAGCACTCTACAAAGTGTAAGCGGGTGTGCACTCCGTGCACTGGGTCTTACAGGAATTAAAAGGAAGTTAAACCAGGAAATAGCAGCTCTGTGCACATTTGAGCTCTCCGTTTGTGCGGCGCACACACAGGCTTAAACAGGGAGGCAATGGGAAGGGAAAACAGCAGTAGGAAGGTAATCAAGGAGAACTAACTTAGCTGACAGGTGAAATGTATCAGAAACAGCCAATTACACAGGCAGCAGCCCAGCCCAGCCCAGCACACCACTATAAACTATGCAAACACCTGTCCCCCTTGTTTTTCCCAAAACCTCTGCACCACCTGTGTATACAGACGGGGAAATGTTACAAAATGAAAGCAAGAGAAAAAATGTTAGGGGCTGCTTTTACTACCATAAACCAGCATGTGCAAGAGGCTGAGGGCAGTGAGGATGTGAATGCTGCTGAGCAACCCACAATGAGGAGATGGGGAAGAGTGTACAGACCCAAGGTAACCTACCAAGGGCTACATGAGCTGGAGATAGTGGAGCGCTATAGGGTGGACTGGGACCTCCTACAGCAAATTGATGAGCTGTGCCGGCCACACCTCACACACAGAACTAACAGAGGAGAACCCATCCCAGTGGATACCAAGGTATGTGTAGGCCTAAGAATACTAGCTACAGGTACCTTCCAAAGGCCAACTGGGGATATGATGGGGATTTCACAGGCATCAGCATCCAGGGTACTCCACCAGTTCCTGGACGACAAGTCAGCACATGGTGAACACGTATATTTCGCCATCACACGTGAGGCGTTTGCCAGCAATATGCATCTCTTCCACCAAATAGCAGAATACCCTGAGGTAGTGGGTGCAATAGACTGCACGCACATATGCATTAAAGCACCAACAGGTGAGCAGGGTAGGGTCTACATCAACTTCAAGGGCTTTCCCTCCATCAACTGCTAGGTCATGTGCTATGCCCAGGGCATAATAATGAATGTGTGTGCTGGCTGCCCTGGAAGCTACCACAATTCCCACATCTGGCATCTGATGCAGCTGTACCAGATATTTGCCAATGGGGACATCCCACATGGTCACCTAGTGGGGGATGCTGGATATGCACTGGAGCCATGGCTGATGACATCCATCAGAAATGCACACACACTCGAACAAGAACTCCATAATGAGGCACATGCACAAACACGAATCATAATAGAGCATCTGTTTGGGATGCTCAAGTCATGGTTCCGGTGCCTGGACACAACCGGTGGAGCCTTGCAGTACTCACCAACTACATGGACCCAAATTGTCCTTGTATGTGCCATGCTACACAATATGATCCTGCGGAAACAGCTGCAGCAGGAACAGCATAGGGCAGGGCCACACAGGCCCCCACCAGTGCCAAGGCCTGCACAGGCACAGAGTGACTCAGAGGAGGAACAACCTGAGCCTGCCCCAGTAGGCAGAAGGAGGCATGCCCAGTATGCCCTGGCCTTGGCAAAGAGGCAAGGCATAACACATGCACTGACACAGCAGGGACCCAGGGAATGACGCCTCTCTCTGACTCACTCATACAGTAAAAGGGATGCCAAACATGACACTACCTGTGTTCAACCATGTATAGGGAGTGTACTATGTGCATCTAACATAAGCAGCCCTGCAGCACCACCCTCAATACTGGGACACCCACAAGGTAAGTGACACAAACATGCCAGTTGAGGGGGGCACATACCCAACAACAGTCACAGCCAGCAGGATAGGTGTAGACAAACACAAACAAATGCTGTACTATAGCCTCTGAATGACCCCTATGGGTAACCCCTCCCCAAGGCCTATACAGACAGACTACAGCAGGCCAGGCAGTTGGATGTAAGTTGTGAAGTCTAGGAAGTCAGAAACTAATATGTAGGTAGTGAAAGCTAAGATGTGTAGTACACTGGTATGCCTCTAGATAGCACGATAGGTATGTCCACAGACTGAAATGGTGTACCCGACATACCAGTACAGTCCCAGCAAATGAGTAAACATGTCAGGTGTGCCCCACCATCCTACTTACACTTATAGTAACAGTCAGGTGTGCCCCCCCGACCCTTGTGTTGAAATGTAGAAACAGTCAGGTGCCCCCCGCTATGCAGAAATGTAGCAACAGTCAATGCCAAATGACCAATGTATACCCTGTAGACACAGCATGCTACCTGTTGGTGTACAACACAAAGGTCAGCACCGCAGTACAAACTACCTGGACCTGATCCATACATGCAATATAGATGGCCATACTGGGCATGCTCACACACTTAGATGAATGAAGGCAATGTCAGTCAACAACATACTGAAAGGTCATACTGGGCATGCTCACACACTTAACCACATGAAGGCCATGTCTGCAAACACCAGTGGACCAGACAAATCTGGCAGTTGCAGTTCTTATTGGAGACACGTCAGTATGCACCACTCCTGCCTTGCACAAACAATGAATGGGATTACAGACATATATGGAAGGACAACACACTATAATAAGCCAAAGGTAGATGGACATAGATGTGTGGAAGAGGGTGACTCTGACAAGGAGCCATCTGGGCCTGTCCCACCCAGCACACAGCCAAAGGGCCCCAAACACATGAGGTGCAGGTGTCACTCACTGCAGATACTAGCCACCAGTATCTGTCAGCATGACAGACTATATGGTGCATGTGCCAGCTGTGCAACATGACTGTACAAGGAAGTAGTCACCTAGTAGCTGTATGCACGTACCTGTGGCATATGACCCCGTGTGTGCCTGCATGTAACATGACAACCCCTACATGAATGGATTATGGCCCATGCACACACCACCCTCCCCATAGCAGTATCATGACAAGCCTGCTGAGGTCATCCAATGTGAAATACACCTCTGGGAGAGCTCTAGCTCAGTAATCCCCATGGCGCATCCCATAACTGTGTACGGCTGTAGGGATAAACTAGTTAGGTAGTAGTTCTAACTCCAGACTTGGCAACTGTGTGAGTGTGTGTTTGTGTGCGTGTCTCTCTGTCTCTAACTGTGTAGAGAGAAATGCTTTTTAGGCTACTCACACCCCATACAATTCATATACTCACCTTTGGTAAGGCTGCTGATGTCACTTACCTAGCAATACACCTCTGGGAATATCACAGCCCAGTAATCTCCATAGTGCATCCTGTAACTGCATACAACTGCTGTGTAATAAAGTAGTTAGATAGGTGTTCTGACCCCAGATTTGACAAATGTGTGTCGGTGTGTGAATCTGTGTGTGTGTGTCTGACTGAGTACAGAACAATGCTTTTTAGGGTACTCACACTCCTTAGAATTCATATACTCAGCTTCAGCAAGGCTGCTGATGTCACCCACCTAGAAATACACCTCTGGGAAGGTTGTAGCTCAGTAATCTCTGTAGCGCTTCCTGTAACTGCGTACAGTAATCTCTGTAGCGCTTCCTGTAACTGCGTACAGTAATCTCTGTAGCGCTTCCTGTAACTGCATACTGCTGTAGTGTGATCTAGAACCATTGTAGGGTTCTCTCTCCACCCATGGCAGTTCTGGATGTTTCGTGTGTGTTCCAGTGTCTGTGTATGGAGGAATGCATTATAGGCTACACACTCACAGTACATTTCGAACGCCCTACTTTGGTAATCCTGCTGATGTCATTCAATGTGAAATATACCTTTGGGGAAAAAGCACTTCAGTAATGTCTGTGGCACGTACTGTAAGTGTGTAGTGCTGTAGTGTAATAAACTAGTTAGGTAAAGGTTCAACTCCCAGACATAATAGGTGTGTGTTTCTAACTTGTATTCTGTGTAGAGGTGGTTGTGAGTGTGTGACTCCTGTGGGCAATGTAGAGGGGTTTTTGCTTATTTCTTTTATGGTGGACCTAGGAGGGGGTTTTGCTTATTTCTTTTATGGTGGCCCTACTATATATCACAATGTCAACCATACAGGGATAACAGGTGTAAATTAGCTAAGAGGCTGGGGTGCAAAGGCATACCCATACATGTGACATCAAGACCAGCCACTTGTTTGGCTGTGGGGGGGATACCTATTCGTACAAGAAGTATAGTGTGTGGGGCCTCTCAACCCCATTAACATGCATGTGGACATATGTGTATTTGTTAATCTGCCATTGCTATCTACAAATGTATGGCCATATATACCTATATAGATTTATACATCGGCTAATATATATATAACTATGTCCGTATATGCCTACATAGATACCATAGCTGCGTACACATATGTAACGTGCTGTGCATATGTAGACATAAAGGTGTAGACACATATATGTGTCGATTTAGGCATATGCATGTATATATGTGCATATTTATTGATATATATGTATATAGTTTTAGAAATTAATATATATATATATATATATATATATATATATATATATATATATATATATCTACATATCTAGATATGTTGTATCTGTTTAGATATTAATATAGGTACACACACATACATCTAGATGTTGGTATACATTCTCTGTACTGTTGCATGACTGGAGTGGATGATACATTTCTGCAAACATCAAATCTCCTTGTAAGAGCTGTTTATTTTGTTGCTGGGCAGAACATGGGCCATTGGATCCAGAGTGATTATGGCACTTTAATGCAGTTGTAAGCGGGTGTGCGTGGGTTTGCACGACGGTAAGCACTGCTAACATCTGATTACAGTTTCTTACACTCAGTTAGCTTCTACTTTGCTTAATCTGTGTAGGCAATGCTTACCCCCACATATACGCACTTAGACACGCTTACTACTGCTTATTTGTGCTTAAACATGCTTACTAGTGCCTTATTCATTATGACACTGACACTTCACATGAGCATTTCATGCAGTACTCCAGTTCACATTTAAATGTTGTTATGTAGGTTATACAGCAAAAAGATGTAAAATTATGTTCATATACAGATTTCATATGGAAAATGATATGTGCTGCAGTGGGACTCAAACTGGGAATGCCTGTTCATTAGGCGGATGCTCTAACCACTACACTATTGCTGTGCTACTTCATTTACATATATATTCCTTGTTATCCTCTTCAGCCTTTTCAGCTGCTTTAACCATAGCTAAGCAATAGGCACACCCACGCACTGGTTAGTTGTACTCGGGGTTTAAAAAATAAATAAATAAAAGGGTCTCTTCATTTTATTTAAATGTACTGTTGCTGTTGAACACATGGGGACTGTTGGTGGAGATATGCAGACACCTATGGGTGGTCTTGCTCATTTATTTACACTTTCAGCTGTTCTACTTTGCAGGAGCGTGTTTATTCTGAGAGCTCTGTGTAGGAGTTGGACCTCAGGCAGCACGCTTTCATTAATATGCATGGAGCGCTGCCATCCTCCTCTTAAACTGCCACTTCCATGCTTGACTAGATTAGTCCTGCATGGAAGGTTAGTAAATCCGGGGGACAGTACCCTGGATTTACAAAAGCTTGCACGGAGTGCAAGATTGGTGCAGGAGCCCACGCAGGCAATATGTCTGCCGTGCAATCCAGGAACAGCCTGCAGGAGTGTGCATGAGCGGTCCTGCACGAATCTTGCATGGACTAAGCCCTGGTATGCAAATCACCCCATTTGCAGGTGAAATCCATGTAAATGAGGTGATTTTGCAATCCAGAAAGCTTGCAACAGTCCATGCAAGACTTGTGCTATCTGTAGAAATGTACTCGGTTAGTAACAGAGTACATTTCTGCAAAATCCAAAATGGAGCTATGACAGCCCCAAATAAAGGCTGCATATCATAGAGGAAGCATGCCAATGGCCAAGTATAAGGCCATTGGCATTGCAAACAATACAAAAAATTTTTAAAAAATCAACTTTTTTTTTTTTTTCGCCGATTTTGGCTGTTTAAGAATAAGGCAGCAGTGGGTAAATGGGATCGGGGGAAACTAAGAAAATAAACCTAAAATAAGCATTCTAACTAAAATCAGTATTCTGCCATGTAAGTCAATGGCAGGCAGAAGACAACCTGGCCAGTGAGTAGTGGTTGCTAAGGAGGGAGCCACAGTGTGAGACATGTAACTATGCATTAGCAGGCAAACCTATGCAAATGAGGGGAAGGACAGTGAATCTCAGTTTTCCCCAGCATGTGAAGCAGGTCTCAACAGTGTAAGAGTATGAATAGCTGGGTGCAAGCCTAGGAGATAGGTGACATCATGGGGGAGTGTCAGGCATACTGTAAGCGGAATGGACCCTGTGGCTCGGGTTTCCTCCTAGCTTAGAACAGCTAAGTGATATCATGGGGATCTCACAGACATCAGCATCCAGAGTATTCCACCAGTTCCTGGATGCCGTGTCAGTACATGTCAGTGAGCTCGTATATTTCCTCAATACCCGTGAGATGTTGACCAGCAATATGCGTCTTTTCCACCAAATAGCAGAATACCCTGGGGTAGTGGGTGCTATAGACTGCACGCACAAACGCATCAAAGTACCACCCAGTGAGCAGAGTAGGGCCTACATCAACTGCAGGGGCATCCCCTCCATCAACTGCCAAGTCGTATGTGATGCCCAGGGCATTATAATGAATGTGTGTGCTGGCTGCCCTGAAAGCTATGTCGATTCCCACATATGGCATCTGATGCAGCTGTACCAGAGATTTGCCAATGGGGACATCCCTTACGGTCACCTAGTGGGGGATGCTGGGTACGCACTGGAGCCGTGGCTGATGACACCCATCAAAAATGCACACACACCTGAACAAGAACGCCATAATGAGGCACACACACAGGCCAGACATATAATAGAGCATGTGTTTGAGATGCTCAGGTCACGGTTCCTGTGTCTGGACACATCCGGTGGAGCCTTGCAGTACTCCCCAGCTACATGTACTCATATTGTCATCGTATGTGCCATGCTACACAATATGATCCTGCAGAAACAGCTGCAGCAGGAACAGCATGGGGCAGGGCCACACAGCACCCCCACCAATGCCAAGGCCTGCACAGCCACAGAGTGACCCAGAGGAGGAACAAGCTGAGCCTGCAACAATAGGCAGAAGGAGGCATGCCCAGTATGCCCTGACCTTGGCAAAGAGGCAACGCATAACACATGCATTGACACAGTAGGGACCCAGTGAATGACACCTCTCTCTGACTCGCACATACAGTAAAAGGGATGCCAAACATGACACTACCTGTGCTCAACCATGTATAGGGAGTGTACTATGTGCTTCTGACATAGGCAGCCCTCCAGTACCATCCACAAGTCTGGCACACCCTCAAGGTAAGTCAATCAACCTACCAATTGCCAAATGGAGTAGAATGTGTTGTTACCTGTAGCTATTGGTATGGATGTGAGCATGCAAGGGAAATGGGTGGCTGAATGTTATGGCAGCAGACAGTAGACACCCACAGTGGCACCCTGACATCTGGAACACATACTGGAGTCACCATAGTAGCCAGTACTACACAAGATGACAAAACGCATTGCAGGAAATGTACTGAGTGACATGTGTGTCCATATGACCCACACACGCCAGTCAGGATGGTTCACATAGCCAACAACAGTCACAGCCAGCAGGACAGGTGTAGACAAACCAAAACAGAGCCTGTGCCATGGCCCCAGAATGATGGCTATGGTTAACCTCCCCCCCAGGCCTACACAGGCAGACTACAGCAGGGCAGGCAGTGGGATGTTAGTTCTGAAGGGTAGAAAGTCAGACAATAATATGTAGGACAACCAAAGCCACAATCTGTAGTTCACTGGTATGCCTCTAGTCAGCATGATACTTAGCAATACAGAATGAAATTGAGTACATGACATACCAGTACAGTCATAGCAAATGTGTACAAGTGTCACCTGTGCCCACCACATCCTGCATAGTAATGTAATAACAGTCAGGTGTGCCCCCAACCCTATGTAGAAATGTAGAAATAGTCAGGTGTGCCCCCCGTCCTACATAGTAATGTAATAACAGTCAGGTGTACCCCCCAACCCTGTGCAGAAATGTAGAAATAGTCAGGTGTGCCCCCCATCCTACATAGTAATGTAATAACAGTCAGGTGTGTCCTCCCAACCCTGTGTAGAAATGTAGAAATAGTCAGGTGTGCCCCCCCCTGCTATGCAGAAATGTAGTAACAGTCAAAGCCAAATGATCGATGGATATCCTGCAGAGATAGCATGCTACCTGTCAGTATACAACACAAAGGGCAGCACTGCAGCACAAACTACCTGGATACAATCCACACATTCAATACAGGCAGCCATACTGGGCATTCTCACATACTTAGAGAAATGAAGGCAATGTCAGTCAACAACATACTGAAAGGTCATACTGGGCATGCTCACACACAAACACATGAAGGCCATGACTGCAAACACCAATGGACCAGACATATCAGGCAGTTGCAGTTGTTAGTGCAGACACTTGTCAGTATGCACCACTCATTCCTTGCACATAGAGTGGGTAGGAATGCAGACATATATGTCAGGACAACACACTATAATAAGCCAAAGGTAGATGTACATAGATGTGTGGAAGAGGGTGACTGTGACAAGGAGCCATCCAGGCCTGTCCCACCCAACACACAGCCAAAGCGCCCCAAACACATGAGGTGCAGATGTCACTCACTGCAGATACTAGCCACCAGTATCTGTCAGCATTACAAACTATGTGGTGCACATGCCAGCTGTGCAACATGACTGTACAAGGAAGTAGTCATCTAGCAGCTGTATACATGTATCTGTGACATATGACCCCGTGTGTGTCTGCATGTGGCGTGTCAACTCGTAGATGAATGGCTTATGGCCCATGCACACACCGGCCTCACCACAGCCCTATTATGACAAGCCTGCTGACGTCATCCAATGTGAAATACACCTTTGGGAGAGTTGTAAACCAGTAATCTCTGTGGCATGTCCCATAACTGTGTACTGCTGTAGTGTAATAAACTAGATGGGTAGGAGTTCTAACCCCCAACTTTGTGAGTGTATGTGTGTCTGTCTGTCTCAGACTGTGTAGAAAACAATGCTTTTTAGGGTACTCACACTCCTTACAATTCATATACTCAAATTTGGCAAGGCTGCTGATGTCACCCACCTAGAAATACACCTCTGGGAAGGTTGCAGCCCAGTAACCTCCGTAGTGCATCCTGTAACTGTGTACTGCTGTAGTATAATAAAATAATTAGGTAGGTGTTATAACCCCTGACTTGGCAAGTTTATGTGTGTGTCTGTCTGTTTCTGACTGTGTAAAGAACAATGCTTTTTAGGGTGCTCACACTCCTTACAATTAATATACTCAACTTTGGTAAGGTTGCTGATGTCACACACCTAGAAATACACCTCTGCGAAGATTGTAGTTCAGTAAACTCCATAGTACGTCCTTTAACTGTGTACTGCTGTGGTGTGAAAAAGTAGTTACGTAGGTATTCTAACCCCAGACTTGGCAAGTGTGTGTGTGTGAGTCTGTGTGTGCATGTCTGACTGTGTAGACAGTAATGCTTTTTAGGGTACTCACACTCCTTATGATTCATATACTCAACTTTGGTAAGGCTGCTGATGTCACCCACCTAGAAATACACCTCTGGGAAGGCTGTAGCATGGTAAGCTCTGTAGTGTGTGCTGTAACTGTGTACTGTTGTAGTGTGCTAAAGTAGTTAGGTAGAAGTTATAACCCCAGACATGGCAACTGTTTGTGTGTGTGTCTGACTGTGTAGAGAGCAATGCTTTATAGGGTACTCACATGCCTTACAATTCATATACTCAACTTTGGCAAGGCTGCTGATGTCACCCACCTAGAAATACACCTCTGGGAAGGTTGTAGTCTAGTAATCTCTGTAGCTTGTCCTGTAACTGCATACTGCTGTAGTGGAATGTAGAAGTGTCAGTTTTGGATGTTTTATGTGTGTTTCAATGTTTGTGTATAGAGCAATGCATTATAGGCTAGACACACACAGTACATTTCAAATGGCCTACTTTGGCAATCCTGCTGATGTCATTCATTCTGAAATACACCTTTGGGGAAGGTAATCTCTGTGGTGCATCCTATAAAATCTCCATGCTGCAGTCTGATATAGACCTCTGTAAGGGGTTCTATACCTACACATGTTGGTTGTCGATGTTTTGTGTGTGTGTCACTGTCTCTGTTTTTTAGGCTAGTCACACTCACTACAGTTCGAATGTTCTACAATGGCAATCCTGCTGATGTCATCCAATGTGATATGCACCTTTGTGGAGTACTCCAGTAATCCCCATGGCGAGTGTGTGTGTGTGTGTGTGTGTGTGTGTGTGTGTGTGTGTGTGTGTGTGTGTGTGTGTGTGTGTGTGTGTGTGTGTGTGTGTGTGTGTGTGTGTGTGTGTGTGTAACACGTATCCTGGATGGAGGTGATTGTGAGCGTGTGGCCAATGTGGAGTGGGTTTTGCATATTTCTTATATGGGGCCCTGCTATATACCAAAATGTGCACCATACAGGGATAACAGATGTGAAATAGCTGAGAGACTGGGGTGCAAAGCCATAACCATACATGTGACATCAATGCCAGGCAATCACAGTTAGCAACCCCAGTATTACCCAGAGCACACTCTCAACCCATGTGTCATACACACACACATATGCCTAGGCAACAGCCAATATGTGAGTAGTACACTACATATTGGTCACTGATAGTAACTATGGGGTGATAGCTGTGGGCTACAGAGGGCATGGCACCCTGTCCATCTGTCCAATATGTACATACATGCAGACAGTGCACCTTCCCCATGTTTCCCAATGGACACCTAAAACACCTGTGGTGCCATCACATGTGACCCACAAAGAACATACCATGCCTGACAACATACCCTGTATTGACAGATGCCACTGACACCAGGGAATGCCGTTAGCATGCTATCAATGTAGGTGCAGGGCAAACCTGCTGCCCATTACCAGTTCCCGCCACAGGTGGGCAAGACTGGCACATCTGATGATAATCTGTGTTCACAACATGGGCCAGGCACCCCAGGTACAGTTCCACATGTCACTGTACATGCATGTGGGAGGTGTGCATATCCCAGACACCATCTATGTCATGCACTAAGGAACACATACATGGCAAGTGATGCACAGCATTGACCACATACAATAGTCACCCAGGTGATTGGATGAGGGATACAGTACCCACATGTGTGGGCAAATGCAGACACTACAGCCCTGAGCCACAATGCAAACCATTGTCATGTGGCCTGATGCCAAGGTATACCCATCACCTAACCTTGTACAGCCATCTGGCACAGTCGACCACCACACAGCTGTGCAGACATGCACCCATGCATGTCAGTACTGGCACCCTGTGTGTTTGTGCGTGTGTTGTATGGTGTGCATTTTCACATCCACACTCCCTACAACCCCCATGGGCATAGTGAAGAATGCTATCTGATATCAGACACCCCCATACCCTTTGCCCATACAACCCCTGTATGATCCGTGTGGTGCATGTGATACCTGCAAAGTGATGTGGTGTGGCAATCCCACTATTGATGAGTTGTAATCCTGGCCCTGCCAAGTGTGTCAATGTGTGTGTGTCCCTGTGAGAGTGTGGCTGTGTTGATGCTGACACCTGTACATGCGGACAGGCACGTGTGCGTCACCTACCATATAGCTACTTTTTCCCTGTTGCAGATGTCAGTCACCATCACATATATGTTCTGAGGGCTCCACAACAGGTAACCTATGTGGCGCATCCAGTACCTTCATAGAACTGTGATAGCACTACATAGTCATCAGGGGTTTGATATCCTGTGCTGGTTGGTGCATGACACAAACATGCTTAGGTTTTCCTCTCCCACCACTCCCTGCCTTGTCTTTGCCTCTGTCTGCCTCTCCCACTCCCTCTCTGGTGGATGTGGAGACCTACACCTGCTTTGCTTAGCAGCAGCATGTGTATTTTAAGTGATGCTTGTGATCATCTGATGGCTTCTGCACTTATAGCAGCCCTCCCCTAGCTGTTTGCATGTGAAACAGCTGTAGTAACATTCCCACAGCCAATTGCATGGAAACGCATTCCAGTATCGAGGAATATCATGTTGGTGTTGGCCCTTTTCATTCACTGTGAGCAGGAACTAGATCTGTTGTATGGCAAACAGCATCTCAGATGGATTGGGGATTTACCTCTAACAACATACACTGTGGAAACAGGGCAACACACAGGAGGGGGATGTGCCTGACCTGACTACAGACTGTAAGTGCTGCTATACTGCATGTGGAGTAATGTTGGTTTAACAGGGTGTGTGTGGATATGACTGTCCTACATGCTGATACCTGCCATGTCAGTTCTATGTTTATGAGGAATCCCCATCTTCAGGGTCATCTGCACACTGGGCAGTGTTGTACCTTTGGTTTCATGTGTTACCAACAGAGCAACTATCTGTGGACTGCAGAGGGTAGTGAGAGGATTGCAGTCTGTAGATAGTGAAAGCCGTAACAGTTACTGGCGTCTTATACCTCACAGGACATATGTTGCAACAAACCCTGTTACAACAGTAAATGTATGAGGTTATCACAGCAACATGTCATTATTGGGCCTATGTGCTTCCAGCCACAACTCTGTCAACCTATGTACATATGTCATACATAAAATGGTGCATATGTGCTGTACACCATAATTAGTGTCATCATATCTAATAACAAACCAGTGATATATCAGACTGCTACACATGTTATGTACATTAGGGGTTATATTTGATGACATAACCTGGACATTCTGTGGATGTTTGTACAGTCCTTCTTGTGTGTGGGCATCAGTGTTACAGACAGCAGGTAGCAATACCTCTTACAGGAGAACTGGCACACTCAGGGCAGCTACATATGTGTAGGAGGTTCTACAGACAGAACGTATTATCTCTGTTAAGGATTCGTTTGATTTTAAAGAAATTGTGAAGAATGTTTCCCTGAGAGATAATACGTGGTTAGTAACTGCTGATGTATGTTCATTGTACACTGTAATTCCCAATGAAGAAGTAATTGAAAGGGTTACAGGAGTGCTGAGGGGTTGTCCTGATTTTAATGGTGAGGAGATTAGTCTGTTGGCTGAACGTTTAGATGTAATATTGTCTTACAATTTTTTTAGCTTCGACAATAGATTTTTTTTAAACAAAGCAAAGGTGTGGCTATGGGAACAGCTATGGCCCCGAGCTATGCCAATTTGTTCATGACTAGTTGGGAAAGAGAATTTATTTTTAATTCTACATTTGCTAGAAATATTTATTTTTACAAACGCTTTATTGATGACGTGTTTTTTTTATGGGAAGGTTCTGAGTCGGAATTGTTGAAATTCTGTGAATATTTAAATTCTGTTACAAGCTATTTAAAATTTTCCTTTAATAGAAGTAGAATTAGTGTGAATTACCTGGCTCTGAATGTGTACAAGAAAGGGGGGAAAATCTTGGTTAACATTTTTAAAAAATGTCCAGAGTAACAGCTACTTGGAATATAGAAGTTTACATAGTGTGAGCTTGAAAAATAATATTGTGTTTGGTCAGCTTGATAGAATAAATAGACTCACTGATGAAGATGAAGATTTTTTTGAAGAATGTGAGATGTTAACAAAAAATCAGGGGTTACCCTATTTGGGTAATAAGTGAAGCAATACATAAAATTAAAGCAGTGAGGAAGAAAGGGACAATAAAGGATGTTGAAAGAAATAGTGAAGGAGAAGATTATAGTCTGAGTTGTACATTGGAAAATTCAGTAGATATGTACAGTATTAAGCAGATCATCACAAATAATTGGAAATTTTTGAAGAATTTCCAAGAGTTAGGTGCTTTTTTATATGACAGTCCTACTTTTGTCACAAAAAGAGGGAAAAGGCTTAAGGATTTTTTTAAAAACTAAAAAATGTAATACTCCTATTACTTATAATAGGATGTCAAGATGTGAAGACTGCAATTATTGTAAGTTTTTGGTACTGGGGAACAAAATAGTAAAGGCTCGGGACTTTACTATTAATATCAAGGGAAATTACAATTGCAAGTCTAAATTCATTGTGTATCTAGTATTATGTAATTCTTGTGATGGATTTTACATGGGAAGAACTATACGTAGCTTCCATCGCAGAATTTATGAGCACCTGAGGGCATTTGAAAAACTGTATGTAACTAATGCCCTAGCAAGACATGTTAACTGTCATAACAGAGTCAAAATGGGTTTTAGTTTTACTGTTATTGACCAAGTTTTAAATGCAGACAAGAGATGGGATGCAGAAGTTGATTTAAACTGGAAAAAATATGCTTGGCAAGTGAAGCTAAACATAGGTGCAGATCCAGGTATGAATGATATGGAAAACTTTAAAGCAGTGTTTTGTAAGAAAGGGTTAAAACTCTGCTAATGTTTTGGGTCATGTGACTTGAGCAAACTATAAATGTGAATTTTGTATGTGTGACAACCAGGTCGGAAGAAGTTCTTTGTGAATGAAAGCGCTTACCGGTTGTTTATTGTTTTAATAAATATTGAGTGTTTTATTGTCATTCGAACTACGGATTGGATTTATTACATTTACAATTGGAACTGTGGAGATAAATATGTCATATTGTTCGATAATTATTTAAATCTGTTTCTATGCATGTGCTATGTTGAAATACTCCCACATTGGCGGCATGGTGTCATCAATGTACCTGCATGCTGTTGTAATTACCACTGTGGTCCCATATATGCATGTCTTCTGTTTGCTATGCAACTATTCCATATCTGGTGTCTGTGTTAATGGGAATATCATGCATGCTGTTATACCTAATCCTGGAATGTGCTGACTATTACTAACACACATATGTTGATAAATCATAAACACATAGCACGTATGGGAATGCGGGTCCCAGTGGACCCACCTGTCCCACCTCAGCTGGCCGTGGCACCGGGCACCAGCATGTCTGGGGCCCAACCTGGGACCTCCTCATCCATTGGTCCTGCACCACCTTCGGGTGGAACCACCTCAGGGGATGGAGCTCATCCCCCCTGGGAGCGGGCATGGACAGAAACCTGTCACCTGTCGCCAGGTCCAGGTTGTGGTGCATAGTGAGCTCAACCGGGAGTTTGGAGATCTGCTACAGCAGCTTCAAGGCTGTGTTTTGTGACTAGAGGGTCAGTCTGGCTCTCTGACTCAGCCCCCAGCATAGCCACCATCAGGGCTGTGAAGGTGCAGTGATGACTCCCCATGGGTGGGGACCTCAGTCCCACTATTTCCACTAGGGGGGCTCATGGGCTTCCGATTTCCCAACACCTCTCCCCATCAAGGTGTATACTCCCCACATTTGTCATATACTGCCCCTGTATGTGTCTTGTTTGTCTTGTCTGTTAACCTACCCAACCTACTTCCGTAAATATACCAACTATATCTCCCCAACATCCCACTCTCACCTGCAAAAAAAAGGGCAATCTGTTCCCAAAAAAAAAAATCTCACCCCATACATAGCTGTCCATTTCGCACACATGTCCACTGGACACATGTAATCTGGTCTAATTGGCTTCACAACATATTATTGTTGTCCTCAACTCTCTCTCAGGGGTTTGAGTGTCCAAATCTATCCCCAAATTCAGTGTATATGCACAGCTGTTGCTGTAGAAGAAATGGGTAGCTATGGACCTTCCCTACACCCTTCCAGCACATCCCTAGCTATTTTCCCTACTGTCTTTCTGTCTTTGTGCTCCTTTTTCACCACTTTCCGATCAACCCTTTTTTCTTTTCTTTTAAAGAAATTAGCACAAGGGTAAGCTGGAGAAAGCACTATTAAGCAGCAGTAAGAGGGTTTAAGTCTGTTTGCACAGGGGTAAGCAATGCCTACACAGGCTACGTAATTTAGAAGCTAATTGGGTATAAGAAACTAACCGGAAGTTAGCAGTACTTACCTCCACGCAAACCCACACAAACCTACTTACAACTGCTTAAAAGTGCTTTAATCACTCTGTATCCAATGGCCCTTGTTCTGCCTTGCAACAAAATAAACAGCCTCTGCAAGGCTCAAACCCAGGACTCTATACACCATAGCCAACGTGATTAACCACTAAACCTTGTCAGACACACATAACCCTGATGTTTTCACAAACATATCATCCAGCACAGTCATTCAACAGTACAGGAAATGTATTTATACATGTAGATGTATGTGTGTGTGTGTGTGTGTGTGTGTGTGTGTGTGTGTGTGTGTATATATATATATATATATATATATATATATATATATATATATATATATATATATATATATACATACATATATTTATATCTATATATATATATATATATATATATATATATATATATATATATAAATATATAAATATATATATATATATATATATGCATACATCTATAGATATATATATGTCTACATATATAGTCTATATATATATATACAGCAATATATATATATATATCTAGATATGTATATACAGATATATATCTATAGATATAAAAGAGAACATAACAAATACATATATGACCACATGCACCGTTAATGGGGGTGAGGGGGCCCAAGCAACATCCGTCTTGTATATATTGATATCGCCCCCCACAGACAAGCAGGTCTGCCCTGCAATACAATACCAACTGTTGCAAATCCCATAACCAGGACCTGACACAACATGGGCAAAAGATGTTAACAGTAATCCATCCTACCTGTATGATGTCAGGCTGGTATCAATAACATATGCATTACAGTCTGGCTACCATAAAGAATGTACAATGTGGAAGCAATAAACATTCCTAAGATACATATACACAGACATATATATGCAGATACATATATATATATATATATATATATATATATATATATATATATATATGGATAGATATAGATATATATGTAACTAAACATACACACACACGCAGATATGTATAGGAAGATACATATGTAGTGGGTGCACACCATACGGAACAGCCAGTATGCCTACAGTTGCCACCTTACCAACTGGACACTGTATGAGTAACCCATACAAAAGACAATTGTTGCCTGCAACATATACCCACAGAGAGGTCAAAGGATATAACACTACACACACAGGTTTGCATACATGAGAAAGCTTTATTTGTGTGCTATTACAGTTGTATATGCCATGTCATATAGCTGTTTAAACTCTTAAATACATATAAACAGACTAATGGAACTGTCAAACAGATAAATTAAAACAGTATTCCGGAAAGCATTACATATGTTGCTGTCCAGGCTAAGGCCTTTAAGTAGTACAACAGTAAAGACAGTCTGGGCCACAGGATAACAATTAATCAACAGTAAATAATGCAGATGTATAGTCCAGCAGCCTCTATCTGCACTCTGTACACAATCCCTAGGGGGTAAAGACCTCAGCTGACACAATGGGATGTATCTGTTACATAACAAGACATAACTGAAACCATCACAATCCCACTGACAAACAGAACAGTCTGTATGGCAGGAAGCAGTAGGCCTGCATTTACCCAAGGTGAATTGTATGGTAATGTACATCCAGATACCTTAAGGCAGCTTACCCTTGTTACCCCTCACATGTTGTAACAGCCTAGGTTAGTTATGGTGCATCCCCACCACAGACTGACATGCAGGGCCATATACCACTGTTACATACACTGACCTCTGGACTGCATAAGGGAACACATGTATTGGGCAGATGAAGCCCACACATGTATGGACCCAACCCCACAATAATTGTGGGGGCCACAACAGCAGTGGAATGATGGCAGGAATGTCAGAATGACATACTCACAGCCCACTACATAACAACCCCTGACAGCATGTCATATGGACAAAGCCTGGTATGTAGGTGGAGGACAGAGGCTGGAACACAGGTCCATATGTGAAATAGTGTTGTCATACACTAAGCAAGTCACTGGTGTTACAAGATAGTCTGCAACATACCCTTAGTCAGTAATATCAAGTCAGAAACATAAATGGATTTAGCCATGTACTGATAGCACTCAACGCACACACTGCCAGTGATATATCTGACACAAGACCTGCATGGTGGACAGGCAAAACATAACACGCACACCTCTGGCCATCAAGTGGATAGGCACACAGTTGAGAGCTATGCAGACAGACTGCAGTCCGTGTTAAACTAGTATGTACACACAAACCCTGTAACACTGGTGGTATACAATGCACACAACAACAGTACTCACACTCTCTGTTTGTAGTTCTGGAACCTCATACAAATATGTAGCCTGAGTGTGCAAATCCTCTTGTAAGAGGTATTGCTACCTGCTGTCTGTAACATTGCTGCCCACACACAGAAAGGATGTCCACCATACAGGAAAGGTAAAGGGACCATGCCCACATGATGTAGGGATTTATAGTAGTGGATTGCCATGACAGTGGTAATTGGAAGTACTACACAGCATGCTGCATGCAGGTAGCAAGTGGGGGACACTGATTGGTGCAGAGGCCATCACCTGATCATGTGCATCACCCACAAAATACATGCTGCAAACTATTCCAAGCACCTCAATCCATTTACTGGAGAGAGAGAGAGAGAGAGAGAGAGAGATGCAGAGAAAGAAAGAGAAAGAGAAAGCAAACAGAAAACAAAACAGATCCTAAACCACAACAACACCACAAAAGAAAACAAAGGAATCAGGCTAAGGAGTGAAAAAACATTACCTCCTACAAGGATACTATCCAGAACAGACCTCATCCCCACAACAGGTATGTGAAGAATATATGCATGTAATTGACTGTAGTACTTGGTCCATAATACTGGGGTAGATGATGTAGAATGATATACATGTGCCATCAGGTGTTGCTGTTGTAATGATCTTCAGCTCAACAACTGCAATGGACATTAGAGTCTGTCCCTGTGGATAGTGGGCCATACCCATCAACTGTGTAGAGCAGCACCGACTGACAAGATGTATGCCAATATAGTGTCTGGTGTGTAATGGAAGGGATATATATTACTGTGGCCAATAGCTGGTGGTAGAAGTAATGCCATAATGATGGAAACGTGAGTTCCAGAGTCCACCACTTGCAGGACACTCAGGTTAACATGTATTGTAGCATGCTGAAATGCCATAGGTGTATAATAGGGTTACCTGCAATCTGGCCCTACATATACCCCCCTAATGTTAGGCTCTGACCATATGTGGCACCTGTCTGTGTTGTAGCAAGGCAGAACAGTGCAGCTGTGCAGGAAGGTGTTTTGAGATTGTGGACCTCATGTCTGAATGTACCCCATATATAGGTATGTATATGTGTGTGTATATATATATATATATATATATATATATATATATATATATATATATATATATATATATATCTATATATATATATATCTATACACACACAAATATAAAGATACCCATATGTAGACATATATGTAAACACATATATACAACATAATCCCCCAGATTTACTAATCTTCCGTGCAGGACTAGATTAAGCGGCAGTTTAAGAAGAGGATGGCAGCGCTCCATGCATATTAATGAAGACACGCTGCCTGAATTCCTAATGCTACACGGAGCGTGGATGAGTGCAGGGGGTGTGTCTGAGAGCAGAGCTCTCAAAATAAACATGCCCCTGCAAAGTAGAACAGAAGAATGCATAAATAAATGAGCGAGACCGCTCATAGATGTCCGCATATCCCCACAACAGTCCCCATGTGTTCAACAGCAACAGTACATTTAAATAAAATGCAGAAACCCTGTTATTTTTTAAAACCTTGAGTACAGCTAATCGTAGGTGCGTGGGTTTGCCCATTGCTTAGCTACGGTTAAAGCAGTTGAAAAGGCTGAAGAGGATAACAAGGAATATATATGCAAATGAAGTAGCACAGCAATAGTGTAATGGTTAGAGCATCCGCCTAACTAACAGACATTCCCGATTTGAGACCCACTACAGCCCATATCATTTTCCATGTGAAATCTGTATATGAACATATTTTAACAATTTATTGCCATATAACCTTCATAATAACATTTAAATGTGAACTGGAGTACTGCATTAAATGCACATGTGAAGTGTCAGTGTTATAATGAATAAGGCACTAGTAAGCAGATATAAGCACAAATAAGCAGTAGTAAGCGTGTTTAAGTGCGTTTGCATGGGGGTAAGCATTGCCTACACAGATTAAGCAAAGAAGAAGCTAACTGAGTGTAAGAAACTGTAACCGAAGGTTAGCAGTGCTTACCATCCTGCAAACCTACGCAAACCCGCTTACAACTGCTTTAAAGTGCCTTAATCACTCTGGATCCAATGGCCCATGTTCTGCCCAGCAACAAAATAAACTGCCTCTGCAAGACTCAAACTCAGGACCCTGTACACTATAGTCACAGTAGTTAACTGCTAAGCTATCATAGCAATAGATATGAATGAGGTATCAGCAAACTAATCCTCACCACAGGAAAATCAAACCAAACATGTGAACTAAATCTATGTACAGTGTGAAGTGGTATAACCTGTTACATAACATAAACATGTGAACTGGAGTACTGCAGTAAGCATAGATTTGAGGTGTTATTGCAATAAAATGTAGAAGCCCCCAGGTCCCCATACAGAGTATGTACACATGAATCACGGATACCAAACACATATATAACCTGTAATGAAGAATAAATCAATGTCAAAGGTCAAATATAGTGATAATCAACTATGAAGCAATGCTAACCGCAGCACAGCTCATGTTAGTAAGTGAAAGCAATGTGTAGGGGAGCCAATTCAATCTGCCTAGTGGTATACCTCTTTAAACAGTGCCAACCTTATGTAAGCAGGTGTGCTCATAGCTTAGCCTTTACAAAACTGGCCAATCATGGCAAAGTGTGGGAAAATGGAAGTATTTAAACTCCACAGGCAGGAATACGTCTCATAACTGGTTGTAGCTTCCTACTGCAGGCAGAATGGCTGGTGTGGGTGAAGGCACTTGATTCAGAGCACAGCGCTGGGGCATCCAGGAGTCAAAATTCATCGTATGGCTCCTGGTAAAACACCATGATCAGAAACTACTGCAGGGCCAGTACCAGGGCTCGCAGTACAAAGTGGAGGCCTGGGGCAGTCTTGCCCATGACCTCACCAGTGCCACAGGTATCCCCCGGACTGGTGAGCAGGTCAGGCACCACCATGCTGACCTGAAGCGGTGGAAGGGGGATGTCCTGGAACAGTGGATCTAGGAGTCTCAGCAGATGGCCAATGCCCCAGTACTGAGTAAGTACACATTCTACTAAGTAGTAAATAATTGCCTAGCTTGTGTATACTATGGATAGGTATGGCTAAATATCAATGCATTTCTCTGACAGTTGGAGATGAGCGGACTGCGAACCAGCAAGCCCATGATGCTAGGCTGCAAAGGCTGCATTGTGAGGCAGGTTAGCAATCAGTCTGCATGTACTGTCATAACAAAGAATATAAGAACCTTAGAAAGTGTTGTATCAGTAGAAATAAATGTGTTAATAGTCTGTGAATAAAGTGCTTCTGTTTACTCTTCTCTCATATGTTTGCGATCTGTTCCATACTATAATTAGTACTGTTGTATCTTAAGCAGTGTCACCCAGACCATGGTATGCAGATAAAATGGGTATGACATCCTGCATAACAATGTTGGAAGTGCCAAGAGGTCAGTCATATCGTACTAGTTAGGGAGACATAGATAGAAAACAGTCAAAAGCTTTACAGCAATTCCCTGATAGCACAGTGTACTGTGATGTTAGCAATAATTTTTTGTCACACACAGCAGGGGTTCGACTCCTGGGAGTGCTACTAAGTTGTATGCATAATCATACCCCACAACTGTACAGACTGTGATACAATGTTCAGATAGAAAGCTGTATGCATAATTACACCCAACAACTGTACAGAATTTGCCTGAATGTTCAAATTGTAGGTTGTATGCATATTTATACCCCACAACTGTTCCATTCTGTCCAGCATGTTCAGATAAATGGCCCATATCACCAGCTTGGTACCCTGTTCCCCTGAAAATTCAGTGTGATGATCCAAGAAATGTAGGCAGCTGTCAATGACATATAACTGATAGTCAAACGTGCACATAGTCAGAGAATGTATATGAAAACAAACCCATCAGTCTAGCACCTCACCCAAAGTGTATGACAGCAATTCTCAACATATGTTGCATTAACACCTGCAGCATGTCACGCCTGTATGTAAGACACAGGTCACGTATATAATAATCTATAAACATACCAGTGTACAATATAAGGCCATTGTGTAGTATAATAATACATGTAAGGGAAAGATCACTGCAGTGACTAAGAATGTTGTGAAAACTACAATGATATATTAGTTGTTAATTGAACCCTCTCTCTCACCCCTAACATATGTGCATAATAACCCAATGACACTCCTCAACTGGTATGTGTACACTCCAGACTTTTTTTGGGACATATGTCCTAATGGTTTATAAATATTCACATTTGTTTCTATGTATGTGCCATGTTAAAATACACCCATATTGGTGGTCTGTTGCCATCAATGAAACCCGCATGCTCCTGTAATGGCCACTGTTGTTCCATATATGCATGTGTTTTGCTTGCTCTGTAACTGTGTTAAATCTGGTGTGTCGGGTAATGGGAATACCTGTGCATGCTGTTATAAATAATCCCGAATGCTGTTGACTGTTACTAACCCATATCTGCCATAAACCTGTGACAACACAGCTCGTATGGGAAGGCCGGTATCAGCGGACCCACCTGTCTCACCTCAGCTGGCCATGGCACCGGGCACCAGCACATCTGGGGCCCAGCCTGGGACTTCCTCCTCCGTGGGCCCTGTGCCACCTTCAGGAGGAACCGCTGCAGGGGATGGGGCTCGCCCCCCCTTGGAGCGGGTGCGGAGGGGAACCTGTCACCCATCAACAGGTCTGGGCCATGGTGTGTAGGGAGCTCAATCTGGAGTATCGAGAGTGGCTACGCCAGCTTGAGGGCCGAGTGGTGCTATTAGAGTGTGAGCCTGCCCCTCCTACACAGCCCCCAGCACAGCCACCTTTGGGGTCGTGAAAGTGCAGTGGTGACTGCCCATGAGTGGGGACCTCAGTCCCACTGTTACCAGTTGGGGGCTCATGGGCTTGCGACTTCCAAACACCCCTCCCCGTCCAAGGTGTTTACTCCCCACATGTGTCATATACCGGCCCTGTATGCATCTTGTGTGTCTTGTCTGTTAACCTACCCAATCTCCCTCCCCAAATATACCTACTACCCCTCCCCAACATCCCACTCTCACCTAAAAAAAAAGAAAAGGGCAATCTGTTCCCACAAAACAATCTCACCCCATACATAGCTGTTCATTTTGCACATGTGTCCACTGGACACATGTAATCTGGTCTAATTGGCTTCACAATGAATATATGTTGTCCTCACCCCTCTCCCAGGGGTTTGAGGGTCCAAATGTACCTGCAAATATAGTGTATATGCACAGCTGTTGCTGTCAAAAAAAATGGGCAGCTATGGACCTTTCCTATACCCTTCCTGCACATGCCTAGCTATTTTCCCTACTGTCCTTCCCTCTTTATGCCCCATTTTTCAGCACTTTCCTATCAACCCCTTCTTCTTTTCTTTTAAAGGAATTAGCACGGGGATAAGTGGCAGTAAGCACTTTTAAGCAGTAGTAAGCAGGTTTGCGGGGGTTTGCGTGAGGGTAAGCCATGTCTACACAGTTTGAGAAATCTGAAGCAAACTGACTGTAAGAAAACATAAGCAGAGGTTGGCAGTGCTTACCATCGTGCAAACCCGTACAAACCAGCTTACAACTGCTTAAAAGTGCCTTAATCACTCTGTAGCAAATGTCTCTTGTTCTGCCCGGCAACAAAATAAACTGCCTCTCCAAGGCTCGAACCCAGGACCATGCACTCCATACACAAAGTAATTTACCACTAAACCATGGCAGATATACATAACCTGACGTTTACACAAACATATCATGCAGCACAATCAGTCAACACTACAGGAAAACTATTAATATCATACCACACAACCTGTTAATGCAAGAAGTCTGGACAAAGCATGCCACACTGTGGGTACAAATAGGGATATGTCAACTAATGCTCTAATACACTTAATATGTTGCTAGTTACACAGTTATATGTATTAGAACACATATGTAGAAGGAGATAAAGTCTGCAACACAAAAGTGTTGGCTCTAGTTGCTGACTTCAATGCTGTGATCATCCATGACAATTGCCAAGTGAATGAGGAACAGGGCAAAATATCAGCTGGACATGCATGGACATATGGACAGTTATATATCTGTAAATGTAGACAGACAGCTATATGCAGATATATATATTAATGTATGTCTCACAAATAATCATATAACATCAATTGTATATAGATACATACATATGTTCATATGTATGTATATATATATATATATATATATATATATGTGTATATATTTCCATAGCTATATCTACATATATAGATATGGTATATCCATTTAAAGTTGAATATATATATACACACACAAATACATCTACATGGCGAAATACATTCCCTGTAGTGCTGTATACCTGGGCTGGATTATATGCATGTGAAAACATCATGATTGTGCATATCTGCCATGCCTTAGAGGTAAATCACTTTGTGTATGATGTGCAGGGTCCTGGTTGTGGGCCTTGGAGAAGCTGTTTATTTTGTTGCTGGGCAGAACACACCCCCTTGGATACAGAGTGATTAAGGCACTTTAAAGCAGTTGTAAGTGGGTTTGCGCAGGTTTGCGCGACGGTAAGCACTGCTAACCTCCGGTTACATTTTCATACACTCAGTTAGCTTCTAAATTGCTTAACCTGTGTAGGTAGTGCTTAGCTCTGCACAAACCTGCACAAACCTGCTTACAACTGCTTTAAGGTGCCTTAGTCACTCTGTATCCAACAGGCTGTGTTCTGCCCAGTAACAAAATAAACAGCTCTTGCAAGGACCCTACACACCCTAGACAAAGTGATGTACCACTAAGCCATGACAGATACCCAGATATTTAATGTTTCAGAAACATATCAGGCAGTCATGTCATGTCATGCAACAGTACAGAGAATGTATACCAACATCTAGATGTCTGTGTGTGTAACTATATTACAACCTTAACAGATACAACATATCCATATATATATATATATATATATATATATATATATATATATATAAAACAGATACAACATATCCATATATTTTGTTTTACTAACTCTATATACATATATAGCACTATATATGCACATATAATTATATATATTTTAGCAAATATATATATATATATATATATATATATATATTATATATGTATATATGGACATACATCTGTAGATAGCAATTGCAGATTAACAAATACACATATGTCCACATGCACCGTTATGGGGATGAGAGGCCCCACACACTATACGTCTTGCACGAATAGGCATCCCCCACACAGCCAAACACATGCGCCCTGCAATACACTACCAAGTACAGTCTGCCTCCCATAGGACATGTAATATGTGGTAGCCGTCAACATCCCAAGATACAGACACAGATATGCAGATACAGATATACATATATACATATATATATATATATATATATATATATATATATATATATATATATACACACATGTGCCTACACATACACACACAGATATGTGTACAGTAAGATACATATGTAGAAGGTGCCCAGAATCTGGAACAGCCACTATTCCTACAGTTAACACCTGAACAACTGGACACTGTATGGGCCACACATACTAATGTCAATCGTTGCCTGCAACATATACCCATAGATAGGTCATAGGAAAGACTCCACACACAGGTTTTCAGAAATGTGAATCCTTTAATTGTGTACTATAACAGTTCAATATGCCATGTAATATAGCTGTTCAGATACTGACAACCATATGAAACAGTTACACTAATACAGTAGTCTGGAAAGGTTCACACCTGTTGCTGTCCAGGCCAAGCCCTTCAGAATGTACAATAGTGAAGACAGACTAGTCCACAGGGTACCACACAATCAACAGTATGTACTGCAGGTATGTAGTTCAGCAGCCCCTATCTACACTCTGTATAAACTCCGTAGGAGACATTTTGTGATCAAATGGGTTGTATAACTAGGCATAACAAACAGAACAGTCTGTATGGCAGGAGGCAGTAGGCTTCAAGTACCCCAAGTCATGTACATAATGTAAATATAGGTGGAGTATACGGTACTGTACATCCAGATATCTTGTGGCAGCTCGCCCCTGATACCCCCACATTTTTTAACAGCCTAGGTCATTTGAGGTGCTCCCCACCTAGACTCATTAATACAGGCCCATATACCACTGTTACATACACTGGCCTCTGCAGTGCATAAGGGCACATATGTGTTGTGTAGGTGATTCCCACACATATATGGCCCCAGCCCCACTGTATGTGTGGGGGATACAACAGCAGTGGACTAATGGCAGCAATGGCAGTGTGATATGCTCACAGCCCTACAGAACAACCCCCAACAGCATGACATATGTGCACAGCTTGGTATGTAGATGGAGGACAGAGGCTGGAGCACAGGCACATATGTGGAACACTGTTGCCTTACACTAAGCAAAGTGATGGTGTTACATGATAGTCTGCAACATACCCTTAGTCAGGGAATTGAGGTTAGTAATAGAAATGGATGAAGCCATGTAGTGATAGCATGCAACACACACACACTGCCAGTGTAATATCTGACAAAGGACCTGTGTGGTGGTTGGATAACACATGATAGGCATACCTCTGTCCAGCAAGAGGATAGGCCCACAGTACTGATCTGTGCAGACAGACTGCATTCCAAGGTACACTGGTATGTACACACACATGCCCTGTAACACCAGTACTATGCAAAGCATAACAAAATTCTACTCACAGTCTGTCTGTAGTTCCTGATCCTCCTACAAATATGTGTCCGCTCTGAGTGTGCAGTTTCTCTTGTAAGACGTATTGCTACCTGCTGCCTGTATCACTGATGCCCACACACAGGAAGGATGTCCATCACACAGGAAATGTAAAGGGACCACACCCACATGCTGTAGAGATTTATAGTGGGTGGTTGCCATGACAGTGGTAATTGAATGTAGTACACATGTGCCATTTTATATATATATATATATATATATATATATATATATATATATATATATATATATATGGCTATCTGGATAGGTATATGTACATATATCTCCACCATATGTCCTGGACATGGAGTGTAGTCGTACCCCAGCCCCTACAGTCTCAATGTCGCAGTGCAAGGGGATGTCAGGTATGTATAGCAGGTAGCGTTTATATCACTTTATCAAAAGATGAAAATAGCGAACGCTATTTCATCGAACCTACAATATCTAAACCACATAATATCGAACATTCAGAACAGCAAATTTTTTCCATGGGAAAAAATTCGCTATTCCAAAACACATACATACAACACAAGCACACCTAAAAAACATAAATACACACACATACACTTATAATCCTACAACTAACCCTACACTAAACTATACATACACTACTATCTATCCACTTACCTTAACCCAAACCCTAACCCTAAGGTCCGTCACTATCACACACTGACCTAACCCATGCCCTAACCCTAACTCACTTAACCCACCCCTAAACCTAATTCATCTAATCCACGCACTAACCCTAACTCATCTAACCTGTGCCCTAACCCTAACTCTCCTAGCCCGCACCCTAACCCTAACTCACCTAACCTGCGCCCTAATCCTAACAACCACACAATCGCACACTTACCTAAACCCAACCTGTAAATCTTCACCACAGCACTGAAAATAGTGAAGCCACAGAACAGGCCAACCAAATTCTTTCCCTAGGAAAGAATTCAGTGTTCTGCAGCTTCGCTATTTTAGCGTTCGATTAAAACAGGTCGATATTAGAACATTTGAAGTTTTAAAACTTTGATGTTTTGATATAGACCCTAGCAGGTATATCACTAGACTGTTGCTACTGTCATTGGGATTGTCTTCACAGACATGGTGTGTGTGGATGGTGAAATCTGCTTATAACATGTGTGCCATTGGCTACTGACAAACATCCTAAGGAAATCATAGTAAAGTACCGCTGGTAGCATATAATGCCCCTGTGGAGTGCAGCAGAGATATTGGCCACTATATATGGAACTTCAGACACACCCTGTACAGTCCATAGTTATACACATATTCCCTTAGTGCACCACATGTGTACCAGGCCTAATAATATGGATGTAGACAGCCATGTAGATGGGTATAACACATAACGACTGGTATACATTTTGCACCATAGGTACTGGATTCACACACTCCTGTCTGGCCTGACACATAGTGACTGCTGGTACAGGGGTGCCATGGACACATACCACCCACTAGATATTGGCAAACATGTGAACAGCATCTCACTGCACCATCTGACATACATGACGTTTAAGGGAGGCCCAGCAGCAGTACATCTGGCAAGTATCTGCACATGACATCCCACTGGTTAAGTACACTAAGCTGCTAGGCATGTGACAATGTGCTGTGCAGGCTGCAGGCAGACTGGCTCAACACAGGCCTACATCTCATATTCGGGAATGCACATGTACCTGCATATATAGCAGGCTCTACAGCCATGTCACAACACAGGGTAAGATACACCTGTGTGACAGTGCATAACCACAACCAATGTGAACACAGCCACAGCCACATATAGTAAGCTAGCATAATATTACAGTATATGGACTATATGTTCTACACCATCCTCATATGTGCCACTCATAGAATGTCCCTACATATACTGGGCTGCTACACAGTTTGGTCTGATGGCTGTCTGTGGTATGGGACATGAGTGTGTATGGCACTACAAACATGTACAGCAAAATGGTACCATACAGTGGGGCAGCATGTAACATCTGAAAGAAGGGGAGCTAGAGCAATGACATCTACCACAGTCTGTACACAAGCTAAAGTACATATTAACAATACACACACTGCCAACATTCACCATCACTACACAGACCTCAGTACTGTACAAACATCCAAAGAATGTCTAGCTTATGTCATGACATATAACCCCTACTGTACATGACATGTGTAGCAATCTGATATATCACTGGCTTGTTATCAGATATGATGACACTATTTATGGTGTACAGCACATATGCACCACTTCATGCACGCCATATGTACAAAGGTTGACAGTGGTGTGGCTGACAGCACATACACAGGGCCAGTATAGACATGTTGCTGTGATAATCTTGTATACTTCCATTGTAATGGTGTTTGTTGCAACATATGTCCTATGAGGGATATGAAGTCAATAACTGTCATGGCCTTAACCATCTACAGACTGCAATCCTCATACTACCTTCTGCATTCCACAGATAGATGCACTGTGGCTAACACATGAAACCATAGGCACAACACTGCCCAGTCTGCAGATGACCCTGCAGATGGGGATTCCTCATATACATGGAACTGACATGGCAGGTATTACTACATGTACGACAGGCATATCCAGACAAACACTGTTAAACCAACATTACTCCAAATGCAGTATAGCAGCACTTACAGTCTGTAGTCAGGTCAGGCACATCCCCCTCCTGTTTGCTGCCCTCTTTCCACAGTGTATGTTGTTAGAGGTAAATCCCCAATCCATCTGAGATGCTGTTTGCCAAACAACAGATCTTGTCCCTGCTCACAGTGACTGAAAAGGCCCAACACCACCATGATGTTCCTAGGTATTGGAGTGTGTTTCCATGCAATTGGCTATGGGATTGTTACCACAGCTGTTCCACATGCAATCAGCTAGGGGAGGGCTGGAATTCATGCAGAGGTCATCAGCTGATCATAAGCATCACGTAAAATACACATGCTGCTGCCTAAGTAAGGCAGGTGTGGGTCTCGACATCCACCAGAGAGGGAGTGGGGAGGCAGACAGAGGCAAATACATGTCAGGGAGGGGTGGGAGGGCGCGCTTTTGCGCTTGAAATTTAAAGTTTGCCCTGTTTGTTGCATTTACCTGTTGAGGCTACACACTCAAGTGCGCTAGCCTGTGTTACATATTTATTGCATTTTCCTGCTGTTTGTTGAAAAAAAAGAAAAAAAAAATTATCCTTGTTTCCCGTCTTTCCTGACCTAGAGTAGTCCAAATACAGGCTTTGCTGTATTCTGGACTTTTGGAAAGTTCCTGTGTTGCCCATTTCCTTTCTTGGATAAAGGGAGGCTTCTTTGTTCACCAGTGGCAGTGGGGAGCTTAGAGCAGCCTATCTATCCCTGGAGGAGTGTTCCCAGCAGAAGAATCTGGTAGTCTATTGGCCGTTTTGGGCCAGTTTCTAGCTCTTTCAAGTCCCCCTGTATAAAACCCGCTTTGGCATGATTTGTGCGCTTGTTACTACTCAGCCAAGCTCCTCGTGGTCCTGCAGAGTGGTGCTAGCAGCAGAGAGGCTAAAAGAACGACTGCTAACCTGATAAAAGTGGGGTTTTTTTCTGCTACTACCTGGGCGACTGTCCGATCTAGCTAAACTGCAAGTATTTCTGCTTCTTGAACTGTTTTAAACTGTTTAAAATTGTTTTTGCACCTGCACTTTTAAAGTTTGTCCTGTTTGTTGCATTTACCTGTTGAGGCTACACACTCAAGTGCGCTAGTCTGTGTTACATATTTATTGCATTTTCCTGCTGTTTGTTGCAAAAAAAAAAAAATTATCATTGTTTCCCATCTTTCCTGACCTAGAGTAGTCCAAATACAGGCTTTGCTGTATTCTGGACTTTTGGAAAGTTCCTGTGTTGCCCATTTCCTTTCTTGGATAAAGGGAGGCTTCTTTGTTCACCAGTGGCAGTGGGGAGCTTAGAGCAGCCTATCTATCCCTGGAGGAGTGTCCCCAGCACAAGAATCTGGTAGTCTATTGGCTGTTTTGGGCCAATCTCTAGCTCCTTCAAGTCCCCCCTGTATAAAACCCGCTTTAGCGCGGCTTTGCGCGATTTTGCGCATAGCGTGGCATCGGGCAATGCAGCTTAATTGGGTTTAAACCATTCTCGGCTCCACAAAGTCTGCTCTTCACTTTTTCCCTTAGAACTGATCTAGTTCTCATAATAAACACCCTGTTCCTACTCTAAAACCTGGCACTTGCTCACTAAAGCAATTATATAAGTCAGCACTAAAAAAATAAAAGCACTACACCCTCACAAACTCCTCTTGAGTACCTTGTTCCCCATTGGCCCTTTTTTCAATTATAAAGGAATTACCAATACTATTCTAGCATGTCCAAAGGTCAGTTGTCAATCTCCTCTCCGGTCCAGCTGGTGAATCTGGGAATCTTGAGGCAATGTTACAACTGCCTCATGTACACAGACAAGCCTCTCCTCCTCCCAACAAATTCCAACACATGTCAGAGATGCAACCATATAGCCAAACTGGAGGCTAAGCTCTCTCAACTCAGTACTGGCATAACCAGTCAGGAGGAGAAGGAAACCACACTCATTACAATTCCAGTCTCACATAGACCTACCACGACAGCAAAGCAAACACATAAACACACAAAAACATACTCGGAGGCTCTAAATAAAAATCTGCCTAAGCAACAGAGACCTCCAAAGCAGACACCCAAGCAACTGCTACCCCAAAACAAAACACGTGCAACACATAGCTCACAAAGCCAGTGTGCTGAACAGTCACAACCCTTAAGGCTAAACAACACACCTGATACATTTGTAATAGGTGACTATATCGTCAGGCACACTGACGTCCCGCTCACCAGGCTGAACAAGGAGAAGGTCACAGTGAGCTGCCTGTCGGGCGCTAGGATCTGCCACATAACACAAGCACTCAGGTCACTCCAAGGCAAGTACAAATATGACTCAGTCATTGTCCATGCTGGTGTGAATGACCTGAGACGTACCTCCCTGGACTACATGAAAAGAGACATAGAGGAGCTCTCTGAGCATGCAGCCCATAACGGTATGACCCTTACCTTGAGTATCATCTTACCCTCACCAAGAATGATGCCACAATATGAAGACAAGATGATCAATTTCAACAATTGGCTTAAGTATTGGTGTCATTCAAAGGGGATCCAATGCCTGTCAGCCTGGGATGACATGCTCAACAAGCCATGATGCTTCACTAGGGATGGCTTGCACCTGTCACCCCTGCACTTTTGGATATTGGCAAAGGCTCTTGCTACCCCCATAGTGCCTTTTTTAGGCAAGGCTCAAAAGACAAACCCACCTCCATAGGTATCACAAGGGATAAGAAACTAAGAGTAATGCTACTCAATGCCAGAAGTCTAAACCTCAAGATGCATGCACTCGAAACTCTCCTTAACATGGAGAACATCGATAACTGTGCAGTAACAGAAACCTGGTTCAAGGCTCCCAAGAGCACCCCAGCACTACCAGGTTATATCTCATACCATGTTTTTCAGCCCCAAAACTTGGACCGAACCACAAAAGGAGGGGGAGCATCAATATTCGTCAAAGATACCCACACTTCCAGGTTGGTGGCACAGCACGAAGCATCAGAGACTATCCATGTGCAACTAACAGTAGGTAAAACTGCCTTCCAGTTTATAGCCTGCTACAGACCACCCTCCCAAACCCAGGAACCCCACTCGGCCTTCCTGAGAACACTGGAAAATATGAAGGTCTCTCCAAACACCATTATATTGGGTGACTTCAACTACCCAAACATAGACTGGGAGCATTACTCTAGCTCCAACAACCTAGCCCAAAGGTTCCTAGAATTTATAAACTCAAATGTTATGGAACAACTTGTTACCACTCCCACAAGAGGGGAAAACATACTGGACCTGATCATCACCAACATGGGGACTCTATGCTCCAGACCAGAAGTGTATCCCTCACTGGTAAGATCAGACCATAAACTAATCTCACTAGAAATTCACATCCCGACACCAGCCCCTGCCCAGAAAACCACAGTGAAAAACTTCTCTAAAGCAAATTTCACACTCCTCAAAACCGAGGTGGAATCCTTCAAAGCCCTCGGGCCTGTGGAAAAAACGGCCCAGACCGCAGAATCCTTTATAAACGCATTCTATGAACACCTTCAGGAATGCATGGATCATGCAATCCCAAACAAAACCAAGACCCAATCCTCCAAAGGCAGGTGTCCTGTCTGGTGGACCCCAGCCATAAACAAACTATACAATAGAAGGAGGAAGCTACTACATGATAGAGCAAAATCCCAAAAAGGGAAGGCATCTCTGATCAGTATTAGCAAAAAACTACGAGCACTCATAAAATCGTCTAAGGCCAGCTTTGAGAGAAACACTGCACAGGACACTAAGGATAATCACAAGGCTTTCTTTAGTTATGTTAGGAACCTGGGTGGGAATTCCCAGATATGCTCAGAATTAGTCCAAAATGACAAAAAATACACCGAACCCACAGACATTGCCAACATCCTAGCTGACAGGTTCAGTGCAAACCCCCCCCCCTTCCCCACCAAAAGGGCAAATATCTATCCCAGGAAAGTGCTGCCCCCTGACATCTCAGATGCTCAGGTAAGAGTCACCCTCTCCAAAGCAAAAAATACAGCATCAATGGGACGAGACGGTGTCCCGGGCTGCATCCTACATGAACTCCAAGAAGAACTAAACCCAAACATAAAACTACTGTTCAATCTCAGCCTTACTACAGGATATGTACCCAAAGAGTGGCGTACAGCAACAGTGGTCCCTCTCCACAAAGGTGGTGCCTCAACAGATCCTGGAAACTATTGCCCCATAAGCCTGACTAGCTTGGTCTGCAAAGCTATGGAAAGGATCATCATGGACCTCATAAATAAAGATATTGGGGACCTACAGACACTGGATCCTACCCAATTTGGCTTTGTTAAGGGCGGATCCTGCCTCTTAAACCTGGTCAATTTCTTTGAAACAGTCACCAAGGCCATTGACGAGGGGAAGGTGGTCCACACAGCCTACCTGGACCTCGCAAAAGCCTTCGATACAATACCCCACTCGGGAATTATAGATAAGCTCACCAGCTTAAATATAAACCCCTATGTCACTAGATGGGTTGCAAACTGGCTCAAGGACAGAACCCACATGGTTAGAATTGCTGGAGCCATGTCAGACTCCAAACCAGTTACAAGTGGCGTCCCACAAGGCTCAGTCCTGGGGCCTCTCTTGTTCGGTATATATTTCTCGGAGGTACAGGCCAATACAGAAGGACTGTGGCTGACCAAGTTCACAGATGACTGCAAACTGGGTGCCATAATTGACTCTCCAGCCAACACAAGCATCCTACAAAAGGGCCTCATAGAAACAGACAACTGGTGCCAGAGCCATGGCCTCAAGCTAAACGCCAAAAAGTGTATACTCATCCCCTTTGGCAAAAACAAAGTGCCCACAAATTACCACATAGATGGTAACCCATTAAGTACAGAAGAAGTAATTAGGGAACTGGGGACCCAAGATGATAGAAATCTCTCATTCAACAACCACATGGCCAAAGTGGTTAGAAAAACATTTTATATAGCCCACCTAATCATGAAGGGATTCACATCTAGAGAAGGGGAGGTCATTGTGCCTCTTTACTCATCCCTCATCAGGCCCATAATTGAGTACAATGCCCCTTTTGGGATGTACCTTACCAGACACTTGCAGCAACTGGAAAGACCCCAAAAGTACCTCACCAAGAGGATCAAAGGGCTCAAATAGATGCCATATGCTGCCCGGTTAAAGAAACTCCAGATCTACTCAGTGGCATACCGCCTGCTCAGAGGCGATCTGTGCCTGACGTATAAAGCCATGTCCAGCCTGGAATTAATGGACATGCTGCATCTCAGAAAATCCAAATCCCATTGAGCTACATGCTCGAGAGACTTGAACCTCAGCACTGAAATAAATAGGACATGCTGGAGGGACAGATTCATAACCCAGAGGCTCCCTTCACTCTGGAATAAAATCCCAGTCCAGGTTAGGCAGAGTCCCTCATTGACTCTCTTCAAGAGGAATCTTGATGAGTGGATGGGAGATCGTAGATTTACTCCGGGTATCACTTCTGTGTCACTGTTAGACAGAGGCACAGTATACTAACCTCAAAAAAGGGCATAGCAAAATTAATTTAAAATGGGTGGTGAAAGCCAAACACACTCTGGCTAGGCTTGTAAATGCCCTAGGGCAGATAGCCTAGTATGAACCTATGAACCTATGAACCTATGAGTGTAAAACTGAAGCATGTTTGTGTCACACACCTACCAGCACAGGGTATCAAACCCCCGACAACTGTGTAGTGCTATCACAGTTCAATGATGTTATTGGATGCACCACATGGGTTACCTGATGTGGAGCACTCAGAACATATATGTGAGGGTGAGTGACATCTGAAACAGGGATACGGTAGATATACGGTAGGTGTCGTACACGTGCCTGTCTGCATGAACAGGTGCCAGCGTCAACACAGGCACACTCACACAGGGACGCACACACATTGACACACGTGGCAGGGCCTGGAGTGCAACTCATCACTAGTGGGATTGCCACAACACATCAATGTGCAGGTATCATATGCACCACATGGGCCATATGGAGGCCGTATGGGCAAAGAGTATGAGGAGATGTCAGACATCAGACAGCATGCCTCAGTATGCCCATGGGGGGGTTGTAGTGAGTGTGGATGTGGACATACGCACCATACAACACACACACATGAACACACAGGGTGCCAGTTCTGACATGCATGGGTGCATGTCTACACAGGTGTGTGGTGGTCAACTGTGCCAGCAGGCTGTACAAGGCTAGGCAATGGGTATACCTTGGCATCAGGCCACATGACAATGGTCTCCGTTGTGGCTCAGGCCTGTAGTACTGCATTTGCCCACACAGGTGGGTATTGCATCCCCCATCCTGTCAGCTGGGTGATTATTGTGTGTGGCCAATGCTGTACACCACATGCCATGTATGTGTTCCTTAGTCCATGACATGGATGGTGTCTGGGATGTGCACACATCCCACATGCAGTGACATGTGGAACTGTACCTGGGGTGTCTGGCCCATGTTGTGAACACAGATTATCATCAGATGTGCCAGTCTTGCCCACCTGTAGCAGAAACTGGTAATGGGCAGCAGGTTTACCCTTCACCTACATTGATGGCATGCCAACAGCATTCTCTGATGTCAGTGTCATCTGTCCATACAAGGCATGTTGTCAGGCATGGTATGTCTGTTGTGAGTCACATGGTGGTGCAGGTGTCCATTGGGGAACATGGTAAAGGTGCACTGTCTGCATGTGCGTGTATATTGGACAGATGGGCAGGGTGACATCCCACTGTAGCCCACTGCTATCACTGCATATCTACTATCAGTGGCCAATATGCAGTGTACTACCCACATATTGGCTGCTGCCTAGGCATGTGTGTTCATGTGACACATGGGTTGAGTGTGTGCTCTGGGTAATAGTGGGGGTTGCTAACTTGGATTGGCTGGCCTTGATGTCACATGTATGGGTATGGCTTTGCAACCCAGCCTCCCAGCTAATTTACATCTGTTATCCCTGTATGGTTGACATTGTGATATTTAGTAAGGCCACCATAAAAGAAATAAGAAAAAAACCCTCCACAGGAGTCACACACACCTGTCATGTCAGGGAGTAGAACCCCTAGCTAATTAATTTATTGCACGACAGCACTATGCAATTATAGTACACGCCACAGACATTACTGAAGTACTTTTTCCCCAAAGGTGTATTTCACAGTGAATGACATCAGCAGGTTTACCAAAGTAGGGCATTTCAACTGTACTGCAAGTGACTAGCCTAAAATGCATTGTTCCCTACACAGACAGTGAGACACACTCAAAACATCCACAATTGACATGTGTGGGTATAGAACCCCTGACCAAGGTCTATATCATATTAAGCATGGAGCAGTTATAGGCTGCACCACAGGGATTACTAAAGAATTTCCCCCCCAAAGTTGTACTTGACAATTAATGACATCAGCAGGATTGGCAAAACAGGGCATTTACAATGTAGTGCAAGTGAGTAGCCTATGATGCATTGCTCCATACACAGACATTGCAACACACAGAAAACAACCAGAACTGCCATGGGTGGAGATGGAACCCTAACAGAGTTCTAAATCACACTACAGCAGTACACAGTTACAAGACACACTACAGTGATTACTGAGCTATGACTTTCCCACAGGTGTATTTCTAGGTGAGTGACATCAGCAGCCTTGCCAAAGTTGAGTATATGAATTCTAAGGAGTGTGAGTAACCTAAAAAGCATTGTTTGTTACCCAGTCACAGATAGACAGAAACAAAAGCATGCAGATTCACACATACAGTTGCCAAATCTGGGGTTTGAATACCTACCTAACTACTTTATTACACTACAGCAGTACACAGTTACAGGATGCACTACAGGGATTACTAGGCTATTATTTTCCCATAGTTGTATTTCCAGGTTAGTGACAACAGCAGCCTTGCCAAAATTGAGTATATGAATTGTACGGAGTGTGAGTGGCCTAAAAAACATTGCTCTCTACTCAGTCCGACACACACAGATTCACACACCAACACACACAGTTGTCAGGTCAGGGGTTAGAACACCTACCTACCTAACTACTTTATCACACTACACCAGTACACAGTTACAGGATGCGATATGGAGATTATTGGGCTATGATGTTCCCAGAGGTGTATTGCTAGGTGAATGACATCAGCAGCCTTGCCTAAGTAGAGTAAATGAATTGTATGGAGTGTGAGTAGCCTAAAAAGCATTTCTCTCTACTCAGTTAGACACACAGATTCATACACCAACATACAGTTGCCAGGTCTAGGGTTAGAATACCTACCAAACTACTTTATCATACCACAGCAGTACACAGTTACAGGACATGATACAGGGATTACTAGGCTCTGATATTCCCAGAGTTGTATTTCCAGGTGAGTGGCATCAGCAGCCTTGCCAAAGTTGAGTATATGAATTGTACGGAGTGTGAGTAGCCTCAATGGCCACAGTCAGAGACACGCACACAGACACACACTCACACAGTTACCAAGTCTGGGGTTAGAACTACTACCTAACTAGTTTATCACTACAGCAGTACGCAACTATGAGACACGCCATGGAGATTACTGAGCTAGAGTTCTCCCAAAGGTGTATTACACACTGGATGACCTAAGCAGGCTTGTCATGATACTGCTATGGGGAGGGCGGTGTGTGCGTGGGCCATAACCTATTCATGTAGGGGTTGTCATGCCACATGCAGGCACACACGGGTTCATATGCCACAGGTACGTATATACAGCTACTAGGTGACTACTTCCTTGTACAGTCATGTTGCACAGCTGGCACGTGCACCATATAGTCTGTCATGCTGACAGATACTGGTGGCTAGTATCTGCAGTGAGTGACACCTGCACCTCATGTGTATGGGGCCCTTTGGCTGTGTGCTGGGTGGGACAGGCCCAGATGGCTCCTTGTCACAGTCACCCTCTTCTACACATCTATGTCCATCTACCTTTGGCTTATTATAGTGTGTTGTCCTTACATATATGTCTGTATTCCCATCCACTGTGTGCGCGAGGCAGGAGTGGTGCATACTGGCATGTGTCTGCAATAAGAACTGCAACTGCCAGATATGTCTGGTCTACTGGTGTTTGCAGACATGGCCTTCATGTGGTTAAGTGTGTGAGCATGCCCAGTATGACCTTTCAGTTTGTTGTTGACTGACATTGCCTTCATTTGTCTAAGTGTGTGAGCATGCCCAGTATGGCCCTCTATATTGCATGTGTGGATCAAGTCCAGGTAGTTTGTACTGCGGTGCTGACCTTTGTGTTGTACACTGACAGGTAGCATGCTGTGTCTGCAGAGTATACATCGGTCATTTAGCATTGACTGTTGCTGCATTTCTGCGTAGCGGGGGGCACCTGACTGTTTCTACATTTCTACACAGGAGTGGGGGGCACACCTGACTGTTACTATAAGTGTGAGTAGGATGGTGGGGCACACCTGACACCTTTACACATTTGCTAGGACTGTACTGGTATGTCGGGTACACCATTTCAGCCTGTGGACTTACCTATCGTGCTGGCTAGAGGCATACCAGTGTACTACAGATCTTAGCTTTAACTACCTACATATTAGTTTCTGACTTCCTAGCCTTCACATCTTACATCCAACTGCTTGGCCTGCTGTAGTCTCTGTGTAGGCCTGTGGGAGGGGTTACCCATATGGCTCATTCAGAGGCCATAGTACAGCATTTGTTTCTGTTTATCTACACCTATCCTGCTGGCTGCGACTGTTGTTGGGGATGTGCCCCCCCAACTGGCATGTGTGAGTCACTTACCTTGTGAGTGTCCCAGTATTGAGGGTGGTGCTGCAAGGCTGCCTATGTTGGATGCACATAGTACACTCCCTATACATGGTTGAGGACAGGTAGTGTCACGTTTAGCATCCCTTTTACTGTATGTGCGAGTCGGAGAGAGGTGTCATTCCCTGGGTGCCTACTGTGTCAGTGCATCTGCTAGGCATTGCCTCTTTGCCAAGGCCAGGGCATACTGGGCATGCCTTTTTCTGTCTACTGGGGCAGGCTCAGGTAGTTCCTCCTCCAAGTCACTCTGTGCCTGTGAAGGCCTTGGCACTGGTGGGGGGCTGTGTGGCCCTGCTCCATGCTGTTCCTGCTGTAGCTGTTTCTGCAGGATCATATTGTGTAGCATTGCACATACAAGGACAATTTGGGTACATGTAGTTGGTGAGTACTGCAAGGCTCCACCAGATGTGTTCAGGTAATGGAACCATGACTTGAGCATCCCAAACACACGCTCTATTATGATTCATGTTTGTGCATGTGCCTCATTATGGAGTTCTTGTTCGGGTGTGTGTGCATTTCTGATGGGTGTCATTAGCCATGGCTCCAGTGCATATCCAGCATCCCCACTAGGTGACCGTGTGGGATGTCCCCATTGGCAAATGTCTGGTACAGCTGCATCAGATGCCAGATGTGGGAATTGTGGTAGCTTCCAGGGCAGCCAGCACACACATTCATTATTATGCCCTGGGCATCGCACACGACCTGGCAGATGATGGAGGGGAAGCCCTTGCGTTTGATGTGGACCCTACCCCGCTCACCTGGTGGTGCTTTAATGCATATGTGCGTGCAGTCTATTGCACCCACTACCTCAGGGTATTCTGCTATTTGGTGGAAGAGACGCATATTGCTGGCCAATGCCTCACGGGTGATGGGGAAATATACGTGCTCACCGACATGTGCTGAAATGGCATCCAGGAACTGGTGGAGTACCCTGGATGCTGATGCCTGTGAAATCCCCATCATATCTCCAGTTGGCCTTAGGAAGGTACCTGTAGCTACTATTCTTAGGCCTACACATACCTTGGTATCCACTGGGATGGGTTCCCCTCTGTTAGTTCTGTGTGTGAGGCGTGGCCGGCACATCTCAACAATTTGCTGTAGGAGGTCCCTGTCCACCCTGTAGTGCTCCACTATCTCCAGCTCATGTAGCCCTTGGTAGCTTACCCTGGGTCTGTACACTCTTCTCTGTCTTCTCACTGATTCACATCCTCACCACCCTCAGCCACTTGCACATGCTGGTTTATGATAGCAAAAGCAGCCCCTAAAATTTTTTCTCTTGCTTTTGTTTTGTAAAATTTCCCCGTCTGTATACACCGGTGGTTCAGAGGTTTTGGGAAAAACAAGGGGGACAGGTGTTTGTATAGTTTATAGTGGTGTGCTGGGCTGGGCTGCTGCCTGTGTAACTGGCTGTTTCTGATACATTTCACCTGTCAGCTAAGCTAGTTCTCCTTGATTACCTTCCTACTGCTGTTTTCCCTTCCCATTGCCTCCCTGTTTAAGTTTGTGTGCGCGCCAATGGAGTGCTCAAATGTGCACAAAGCTGCTATTTCCTGGTTTAATTTCCTTTTCCTTCCTGTAAAACCCAGTGCATGGTGCGCACACCCGCTTACACTTTGTAAAGAGAGCTAGGCAGTTTGGACACACCTCTAGCTTAGCTGTGCTAAGCTAGGAGCAGTCCTGAGCCACAGGGCTCCAGTCCACTTACAGTATGCCTGACAACCCCCATGATGTCACCTATATCCTAGTCTTGCACCCAGCTATTTATACTCTTACACTCTTGGGATCTGCCTCACACCCTGGGAAAATCTGGGATTCACTATCCTTCCCCTCATTTGCAAAGTATTGCCTGCTAATGCATAGTTACATGTCCCACACTGAGCCTCTCCCCTTAGCAACCACTACTCACTGGCCAGGTTGTCATCTGTCTGCCATTAACTTTCATGGCAGAATACTGATTTTAGTTAGAATGCTCATTTTCAGTTTATTTTCTTCCTTTCCCCCCGATCCTGTTTACGCATCGCTGCCCTATGTTTAAACAGCTGAGATTGGCGAAAAAAAATTAAAAGTTCAATTTTCTATTTTTTTAACAGTTTGCAATGCCAATGGCCTTATACTTGGCCATTGGCATGCTTCCTCAATGATATGCAGCCTTTATTTGGAGCTGTCATAGCTCCGTTTTGAAATTTGCAGAAATGTACTTGCTTACTAACCAAGTACATTTCTGCAGATTGCACTAGTCTTGCACTGACTATTGCAAGCTTCCTGGATTGCAAAATCACCTCATTTGCATGGATTTCTCCTACAAATTAGGTGATTTGTATACCAGAGCTTAGTCCATGCAGGATTAGTGCTGGAGCTCTTGTGCATGCCCCTGCTGGCTGTTCCTGGATTGCACGACAGACATATTGCCTGCGTGAGCTCCTGCACTCATCTTGCACTCTGTGCAAGCTTTTGAAAATCTGGGGGAATATATATTTACACATATATAGATATATATCTATATGTGCATGTCTACATATATACAAGCATACACACACACATATATGTATATAAATACATGTCCCCTATATTACCACCACAGTGCTGCATGCTATGTGTGAGGGAACAGCACACATAGCAATACACACAGATATAAACAGCTGTAAGTGTGTGCAATATGGATGGGTATGTCACATGTGAACCCCTTGTTGGGACCACATTGCCCTTGTCTGTGAAGTAGGGAATGGGAATATGGGGAAGTATTGCATGTATATTTATGGAGGTGGTCCTGGTTGGTAGATATAGAGGACAGCCTACAGGGGTATTATATGACACTTGTGGTGGGTAAACACCTGGATAGTGTGTGTGGTCTGCGATGTGAAAGCCCCATGGGCCCCATATGGAAACAATGGGAATAAGCCTCCCACCCATTGCTACTTACAACAGCAGTCCACAGCCCTGAAGGTGCCTGGCCCGGAGGCTGAGCAGGAGGAGCATGTGGACCCTGTGAATGTGTACTGGGTGCCTTAAGGTGATGTAGCACATCCCACAAGTGTCTGTGGAGCGTGCTATAGAAAAGACCCTGGACCTGACCTCAGGTGACAGGATCATGTCTATGATGCCCCTGGGGGGGGGGGCACAACACCTGAGGTGGTTCCACCTGAAGGTAGTGCTGGACCAGTAGATGAGGAGGCCTAGGGTGGGTCCCACATGTGATGTGGCCTGATAACATGGCCAGATGAGGTTGGAGAGGTGGTTCTACTGGCAAATATTCCCTAAACATGCTATTGTGTCACTGTTATAGAACATATATGCATAGTAATAGTCTACACAATCCCAGAACATGTCCAACAGCATGCATAGATATCGCCAATAACACAGAATGACAGATGTGCAGCAATCACATAGCAAGCATAAATGGAACCATAGTGGCCCTGACAATGGCATTAAGGTGAAATAGTCTATAAATGGCCAGCAATGATAGTGCCCACACAGGGAACATAGCTACAAACACATAGCACAAAGTGTGGTACAATACAACATATGTCCCAATGGTAGGTAAGCTGTAGCCATTCCTATTGAGTTGTATGAACAGTTTGTTGTCACTGATATGGGTGACAGAGATGTGTATTAAGAGCTATGGTAACCTTGCTGTATGAGTTGCTCAGACTTGTTTCTATCTTTATGTCTTTCAGGCAAGATGTCCCATGGACGCCTACCTGTATATTCTGCAGCTGAAAAAGACATAGTGCTGCACTATCTCATACAGCACTACTCTGTCCTGTTTGGCCGGGTAGCCCATGAGCAGCAGGAGCAGACCAACCTGTGGAATGACCTAGTCTACAGGGTCAATGATGTCGGACTGCATAACCGCAGTTAAGAGCAGGTCTGGCATCATTGTTCTGACCTGCTTCACAATGCCCGTCGGCATGCTGCTGCAGTCTGAGGGGATCACGTGGCAACAGGGGGGGGGGTCATGCAATCCATCCCCCCTGACACGTGTTGAGGAGCTCTTCACCAGCCTCGTGGCACCTGCCCATCTGCACAACCAACTGCCAGACACCATTGTGGAGGTGGGTGCTACCCACGCACCGGCTGAGGAGCATGCAGGTAAGGTCACAGGGCACATCAGTAGACCACTGTTGTGTATGCATCCACATCTGTACAGGTAGATCATGCATATCTGACATGTCATATATATAGTTTGTTGCTGCATAGTAGTAATAAACAGATGTGCATAAGTGGTAGTATTGTGGACTTGTACTGTTGATGTACTGTAATGCTGCACCCACCCTGTAGCAATGCCACAGCTGTGGCCACTGACATCGCATCTCTCACAGTCTTATGTAGGTCCCTCTGGTATACCACCAAGGTAGCAACCTGTAGCTGGTGAGTATGGTTTATGTTGATGCTTGCCAATACACCGGGCATGTAATGGGTATGGTATATTCCATGCACACATCTAACACACCTACCCATAATGCATGCTGTACATGTTCATGTATTGTTGCTGTTAAATGCACTGCATTACAGTGGGGACCATGATGGGGTACTGGAAGGGTATGTCAGAAACCTGCAAGATAACTAACATCCTGTCATTGAGAAATGTGTCCACAGGGATTAACATAATGGTGGGATACATGGCCTACAGTAGGGACATGTGTGAAACATCACCCTTATACTGTGCAACAAAAGTGTATATACCAGTATTACAATGGCAACTGTTACAGATCTACACTATGGCATAACATATTTATGTGGTCCACATTATTAGCTGGGACTAGGCTGTAACATGTGGTGTTCAGTGTATGGGACACTGCAAACTGACACACATGTGTAGGCCATACTTGTCAAGCAACTACAAAAAGGCTGACGGTGGGGAGGGGGTGTCAGCATGACACACCAGTGCACTGCAGCAGGGATCCTAAGGATGCTAAGAATGGCTGTATGTGCACACAGTCAGGTTCAGGAACTGTGGCAGATGTAACCCTACCTCCACAGCAATAGTGACGGCAGTGTGTGAACACCAAGGGATGTGCACATGAGTAGACCTTGCAATGATGCAATCTGGGGACATGTGTAGGGCAGACTGACCATACACTGCCAAATGCAGATGGCCCATGCTAGTATACCCCTGCCAGGAATAGTGACTGTTGTAGTACACATAACAATAGGTGCAACAAACCATCATGATAAGGGTGCGCACATATATGCACACACAGAATGTACGCATCATGGTAAGCATCCGCACACTTAACACATTTCATAGACAGTGCATGTGAATGTACAGGACATATGTCACATATCAGGCTCATGTACTGTTAATATATGCATTGATGTGGTCCCATGGCAGATCAAGGAAGAATGCATCATATCAATAAGGGTGTGTACATTCCCCATAGACATGGTATGGTCCGACAGTTGTCAGTGTAATAGTATTGGATTGGTCATACATGGTCCGCTGATGTTGAGATCTGTAAACCAGACATCAGGCATTCACAAATGACATCTGTCCACATATCATCCCAGGTATGTGTTGCTGATAAACATAGGGGCTGTCATCATTAGAGCTGACATAATTGACACAGTACTACACATTCAGCAATGGGTTGTAAACCTGTGAGGTTTTGTGCACAGTACATGGCAGGATGCAGAACAGGTGCGCAGCAATACTGTGTTCATGGGTGCAGTGGTATCCAGGGGAAGGGGCTTCACCTACTAACACAGCACATGCATCACCCACACGTATACTATTGCTAGCATGGATTGACTATAGCTGCACTGCATGACGTTGTGTACCATATGTTATGCATGTTGACAGATGGGTAATAGGAGGGCTGTGTGTACTATTATTGTGTAACCTCATCTTTATGTGTGTGTGTGTGCGTGTGTGTGTGTGTGTGTGTGTGTGTGTGTGTGTGTGTGCATGTGTGTGTGTGGTCATTTTGTCTGTAGGTTCGCTCTGGTGAACTGGAGGGAGGTTGATGCATGTAGGATGTGTGTGTGTGCATGTGTGTGTGTTTGTGTGGGTGTCCATGTATGCACATGTGTGACTGTGGGGTTGTTCATACGGCAGTACTTCTCTTTGGGATCATGCAATACATGGACATGGACTGACACATGACACATTGTCTGATATGTAATCACAGGACAGCTGATAGTATAATAATGTCTGTAGCATGGAACATGCATTGAGAGGAAAAGTAGACACCAGGTATACTCTTAATATCGCATTCAGCAGAGAGGTGAATGACAACCCATGTATGCAGCACTACAGATGCACTGGGGAATTACTAGACAACACCAGGGAGTGTATCCATATATTACAGTTAAGGTTGATTGAGCAGCATATCTGGCATGTACTGAGCAATACTTACACATGACACTCCAGTGCATGACATTATGAAGTGAACGTGGTAGCCCCTCACATATAGGGGCCATGCTCACAAAGTCCGGACATACACAGGGTGAACACTGAATGACAGCAGTGAGGCCATGTAAAACCTACTCCACTCAGGTCAAGAAGGTAATGGAGTAACAGGTCTTGTGTTGTGATCCCTTTTTTAGGCATTTAGAGGAATGATACATTAATGAGTGGTATTAATGAGTGTATGTTACCAAGTGTGATGCAGGATGGGGAACTTATGTGAATAAACCTGGGACTGTCTGTAAAATCAGGAACAGGTAGGTATTAAGGTGGAATGTGTGTGTGTGTGTGTGTGTGTGTGTGTGTGTGTGTGTGTGTGTGTGTGTGTGTGCATGTGTGTGTGTGTGGTCATTTTGTCTGTAGGTTCGCTCTGGTGAACTGGAGGGAGGTTGATGCATGTAGGATGTGTGTGTGTGCATGTGTGTGTGTTTGTGTGGGTGTCCATGTATGCACATGTGTGACTGTGGGGTTGTTCATACGGCAGTACTTCCCTTTGGGATCATGCAATACATGGACATGGACTGACACATGACACATTGTCTGATATGTAATCACAGGACAGCTGATAGTATAATAATGTCTGTAGCATGGAACATGCATTGGGAGGAAAAGTAGACACCAGGTATACTCTTAATATCGCATTCAGCAGAGAGGTGAATGACAACCCATGTATGCAGCACTACAGATGCACTGGGGAATTACTAGACAACACCAGGGAGTGTATCCATATATTACAGTTAAGGTTGATTGAGCAGCATATCTGGCATGTACTGAGCAATACTTACACATGACACTCCAGTGCATGACATTATGAAGTGAACGTGGTAGCCCCTCACATATAGGGGCCATGCTCACAAAGTCTGGACATACACAGGGTGAACACTGAATGACAGCAGTGAGGCCATGTAAAACCTACTCCACTCAGGTCAAGAAGGTAATGGAGTAACAGGTCTTGTGTTGTGATCCCTTTTTTAGGCATTTAGAGGAATGATACATTAATGAGTGGTATTAATGAGTGTATGTTACCAAGTGTGATGCAGGATGGGGAACTTATGTGAATAAACCTGGGACTGTCTGTAAAATCAGGAACAGGTAGGTATTAAGGTGGAATGTGTGTGTGTGTGTGTGTGTGTGTGTGTGTGTGTGTGTGTGTGTGTGTGTGTGTGTGTGTGTGTGTGTGTGTGTGTGTGTGTGTGTGTGTGTGTGTGTGTGTGTGTGTGTGTGTGTGTGTGTGTACTCTGTTATGCAATGCTGTACAGCTCTTAAAGTGTATTTTTTGTTTCCCCCACAGGTGGCAAGGTGGGTCAGGGTCCCTCCTACATGCAATCTGATGTTGGTGTCCAGACAGATACCAAAGATGATGATAGTACTGTTGAGGCACAGGTGGGGGTGTCAGGGGCCAAAACTGCGCCATCATTTGACATCCCCCTCTTAGCCATCCCAACCCCGCACACAGTTTCAGTGCCTATACATATCCCATCACCAGTGGCCATAGCGAAGGGACAGTTGGTGATTGGTGGCAGTGCACAGGAGAGTGTGATATCCATGCCTACTGTGTCTGGTCACAGTAGGCATAGGCAGATGTCCGGCAGGGCACCACATAGGCAGATGTGCCAGGGTGCTCATGGTAGGGCCACTGGTCATCATGGCCTTGGCAGACATGTCACAAGTGGTACCACCAGGCGTATGTTTCAGGCTGTCATGGGGGTGCAGGCATGTATGGAACTGTGCACCAGACAGGGCCTGAGGCTGTAGAGGGCTGCTGTCACATATGCAAGCGACAACTTCCATGAACTGTCTGGTGCCCTCCATGCTCATACTGAAGTCATGGATAGATGGTTTGGTGAGATGATAGGCCTCATCAACCGTGGTTTGTCCGTGCTTGAATATGTGGTGGGAGTGTGGCGATAGTTGTGTGGATGTAGGCCAGCAAAACCAACAGCTGGCGGTCAACGTAGACATGCTAGGACACCAAGACGCTCCCGTAGTGGCAATACCAGCCCCAGCACTGCAGGGGGGGTGCTGTCCACACCACACCACAGCAGGCCATGAGCACGTGGTCCTGGCCAGTCCCAGGAGGGACCTGGTTCCAGTGGACATCTGTCATTATCAGGGGAGAGTAGCACATCAAGGCCTGTACCTGGACATGCCCATGGAAGCCCTGGCAGGCACAGTCTGTGTGTCCATGGCTGGAGGTGGTGAACTGCACACCCTGTCAGGTATGGTCTGCAGCTGTCCATAAACACCTATATAGGGCAGCCACATGGCAGAACTGTCTGCATGCATACCCACACACTATACAAACACACCTAGGGCAACCCCATACCTAAACACACCACATCACCACACCCAGTTCAACTCATTACACCCCTCACCCACACACATGGTGTCAAATGTATGGCCCACCCTCGGCCTCTGACAAACCAACAACGCACCCTGTGCATATGATGATACCTGTGCCACATCCCTGTCATCCATAACATCGATGCAGGGACATGGTTCTGATGCACACGGTAACTGTACTGCAGTGTACCAATGTACTTCAGTGTAACATGTTGTCAGGAGTGTTTAATGCATACATGTCAGGTAGTGTAGCCATCCAGCAATGATGCATTGTAGCTGTTTGTAACACTGGATGATTGTGGTCTCCATAATGTTATCCATTTGTGTTGTAGGTGTACATGTGTCAACAGGAGGATGGTCTGCAGTCATATTCCACAAGGGGTATGGCACTGTGGTGACACCATGGCTGTGACATATCCAGGGTACAGTTGAACACATGTCACAGGTTTGTATAACAGTTATTGCCTGTGCCACATGGACAGATGACACGCTGGGATGTGTATAATCTGCAACCTGATGTAGACCCATCCACATACACACACACTCTTACTTGGCAACACTGGGACTAGACCCCTACCTAGGTATGTAGTGCTACTGAACTGTGTGGCTTTCATTGCACACACCACACAGAGTTTAGGATGAAGTGTGTTCCAGGTTACATGTTACATGCAGAACATCCCCAGACGCGTACATGTAATGAGGGATGTAATGGTTGTATATGGACAATACATAGCGTGACATACCATCTTATACACATTAACAGACACATAACAGGCAGACACACATCCAAGAAACCTGGGCCTATCGGTGCTAATGTGTCCATGTGACCGGTGTGTTACAGGTAGGCTGCACACAGCACATGCATAACTGGAATGGATTGTGGCATCAGTTACCTGTATGGTTGATGGTGGCAGTGGTCACCATAAAGTGGTACATGGGACATATACCGGGTATACCATGGTGTAATGACAGTGCACACAGAACCCAGATCCCCCAGTGGATATTGTACTCCCTGGAACCCATGTTGACATTCTGAAATACCCACCATCACACATTGCCCACAACTGCAATACAACCCATTGTATATCACAACTGTGATATTACAGGGATATGCATCTAATGCATATGCCACAGGCATAGTAGGGTGTTGCATTATCATGCCTCACCTATGGGCAGCAACAACACTATCTGTACTACTGTGTGGCAATGTTTATTGTAATAGGAGTATGTGGCCTCGGAATGCTGTACCCTACAGATAAACAGACATGCACACATACACACACTTGCCAGAACTCAATCAGCATCCCATGCCTATCAACCCATTTGTACAACACTGTTGTGCTGGTACTGCAAGGCTCATGTAGCTTGTAGGGAGAGGAGCGTAACAGAGTACATGTAATGTCCTATACAGCAGCAGCCGCAACTAACTATGGCAGTGGATGTTGTGGTGATTGTGAAGCCCCTCATGGAATTCC